>NC_140998.1:189449237-189471937 GCF_052327205.1 Somniosus microcephalus
GACACCGTGCCCCTCACCCCCAGACACCGCGCTCCCTCACCTCCAGACACCGCGCCCCCTCACCCCCAGACACGGCGCCCCCTCACCCCCAGACACCGCCCCTCTCCCCCAGACACCCCGCCTCACCCCCAGACACCCCGCCCCTCACTCCCGACATCGCCCCTCCCCCCAGTCACCGCCCCCCTCCCCCCCGACACCGCGCCCCTCACCCTCAGACACAGCGTCCCTCACCCTCAGACACCGCACCCCCTCAACCCCAGACACCGCGCCCCTCACCCCCAGACACCGCGCTCCCTCACCCCCAGACACCGCGCCCCCTCACCCCCAGACACACCTCCCCCTCACCCCCAGATACCGTGCTCCCTCACCTCCAGACACCGCGCCCCCTCACCCCCAGACACACCACCACCTCACCCTCAGACACCGCGCCCCCTCACCCTCAGACACACCGCCCCCTCACCCTCAGACACCGTGCCCCTCACCCTCAGACACCGCGTCCCTCACCCCCAGACACAGCGCCCCTACCCTCAGACTCCGCGCCCCCTCACCTCCAGACACACCGCCCCCTCACCCTCAGACACCGTGCCCCTCACCCTCAGACACCGCGTCCCTCACCCCCAGACACAGGGCCCCTCACCCTCATACACCGCGCCCCTCACGCCCTGACACTGCGCTCCGTCACCCCCAGACACCGCGCGCCCTCAACCCCAGACTCCGCGCCCCCTCACCCCCGGACACCCCGCCCCTCACCTCCAGACACCGCACTCCCTCACCCCCAGACACCGCGCCCCTCACCCCCAGACATCGCGCCCCTCACCCTCAGACACCGCGTCCCTCACCCCCAGACACCGCGTCCCTCACCCCCAGACACCGCGCCCCCTCACCCCAGACACCGCCCCTCTCCCCCAGACACCGCCCCTCTCCCCCTGTCACCGCGCCCCTCTCCCCCAGACACCGCGCCCCTCTCCCCCAGACACCACGCCCCTCTCCCCCAGACACCGCCCCTCACCCCCAGACACCGCGCCCCTCAGACACAGCGTCCCTCACCCTCAGACACCGCGCCCCATCTCCCCCAGACACCGCGCCCCTCACCCCCAGACACGGCGTCCTTCACCCCCAGACACCGCCCCTCACCCACAGACACCACGCCCCCTCACCCCCAGACACCGCCCCTCACCCTCAGACACTGAACTCCCTGCCCCCCATACAGACCGCCCCTCTCCCCCAGGCAACGCGCCCCTCACCCCCAGACACCGCGCCCCTCCCCCCCAGACACCGACCACCCTCCCCCCCAGACACCGAACCCCTCCCCCAAGACACACCACCACCTCACCCTCAGACACACCACCACTCTCCCCCAGACACAGCATCTCTCTCCCCCAGACACCGACCCCCCTCCCCCCCAGACAACCTGCCCCTCACCCCACAGACACCCCGCCCCTCACCCCCAAAAACACCGCCCCTCACCCCCAAAAACCCCGCCCCTCACCCCCAGACACCCCGCCCCTCACCCCCAGACAACGTGCCCCTCACCCACAGACACCCCGCCCCTCACCCCCAGACACCGCGCCCCTCACCCTCAGACACCGCATCCCTCACCCACAGACACTGTGCCCCTCACCCCCAGACACCACACCCCTCTCCCCCAGACAACCCGCCCCCTCATCCTCAGACACCGTGCCCCTCACCCCCAGACACCGCGCCCCTCACCCCCAGACACCGCGTCCCTCACGCACAGACACCGTGCCCCTCACCCCCAGACACCACGTCCCTCACCCCCAGACACCGCGACCCCTCACCCCCAGACACCGCCCCTCTCCCCCAGACACACCACCTCACCCCCAGACATCCCGCCCCTCACCCCCGACACCGCCCCTCCCCCCAGACACCGCCCCCCTCCCCTCCAGACACCGGCCCTCACCCCCAGACATCGCCCCTCACCCACAGACACACCGCCCCTCACCCCCAGACACCGCCCCTCTCCCCCAGACACCGCGCCCCTCTCCCCCAGACACCGCGCCCCTCTTCCCCAGACACCGCCCCTCACCCTCAGACACAGCGTCCCTCACCCTCAGACACCGCGTCCCTCACCCCCAGACACCGCGCTCCTCACCCCCAGACACGGTGTCCCTCAGCCCCAGACACGGCGCCCCCTCACCCCCAGACACCGCCCCTCCCCCCAGTCACCGCCCCCCTCCCCCCCAGACACCGCCCCCTTACCCCCTGACACCGCACCTCACCCCCAGACACACCGCCCCTCACCCCCAGACACCGCCCCTCTCCCCCAGACGCCGCGCCCCTCTCCCCCAGACACTGCGCCCCTCTCCCCCAGACACCGCCCCTCACCCCCAGACACTGCGCCCCTCAGACACAGCGTCCCTCACCCTCAGACACCGCGCCCCATCTCCCCCAGACACCGCGCCCCTCATCCCCAGACACGGCGTCCCTCACCCCCAGACACTGCACTCCCTCACCCCCAGACACCGCGCCCCTCAGACACAGCGTCCCTCACCCTCAGACGCCGCGCCCCATCTCCCCCAGACACCGCGCCCCTCATCCCCAGACACCCCGCCCCTCACCCCTAGACACCGCACTCCCTCACCCCCAGACACAGCGCCCCTCACCCCCAGACACCGCGCCCCTCACCCTCAGACACCGCGCTCCCTCACCCCCAGACACCGCGCCCCTCACCCCCAGACACCGCGTCCCTCACCCCCAGACACGGCGCCCCCTCACGCCCAGACACCGCCCCTGTCCTCCAGACTCCCTGCCTCACCCCCAGACACGCTGCCCCTCACCCCCGACACCGCCCCTCCCCCCAGTCACCGCCCCCCTCCCCCCCGACAACGCACCCCTCTCCCCCAGACACCGCCCCTCACCCCCAGACACCGTGCCCCTCACCCTCAGACACAGCGTCCCTCACCCTCAGACACCGCACCCCCTCAACCCCAGACACCGCGACCCTCACCCCCAGACACCGCGCTCCCTCACCCCCAGACACCGCGCCCCCTCACCCCCAGACACACCGCCCCCTCACCCTCAGACACCGTGCCCCTCACCCCCAGACACCGTGCTCCCTCAACTCCAGACACCGCGCCCCCTCACCCCCAGACACACCGCCACCTCACCCTCAGACACCGCGCCCCCTCACCCCCAGACACACCGCCCCCTCACCCTCAGACACCATGCCCCTCACCCTCAGACACCGCGTCCCTCAACCCCAGACACAGCGCCCCTCACCCTCAGACTCCGCGCCCCCTCACCTCCAGACACACCGCCCCCTCACCCTCAGACACCGTGCCCCTCACCCTCTGACACCGCGTCCCTCATACCCAGACACCGCGCTCCCTCACTCCCAGACACCGCGCGCCCTCAACCCCAGACACCGCGCCCCCTCACCCGCAGACACCCCGCCCCTCACCCCCAGACACCGCACTCCCTCAACCCCAGACACCGTGCCCCTCACCCCCAGAAACCGCGCCCCTCACCCTCAGACACCGCATCCCTCACCCCCAGACACCGCGCCCCTCACCCCCAGACACCGCGTCCCTCACCCCCAGACACCGCGACCCCTCACCCCCAGACACCGCCCCTCTCCCCCAGACACCGCCCCCCTCCCCCACAGACACCGCCCCTCACTCCCAGACACACCGCCCCTCACCCCCAGACACCGCCCCTCTCCCCCAGACACTGCGCCCCTCTCCCCCAGACACCGCGCCCCTCAGACACAGCGTCCTTCACCCTCAGACACCGCGCCCCATCTCCCCCAGACACCGCGCCCCTCACCCCCAGACACGGCGTCCTTCACCCCCAGACACCGCCCCTCACCCACAGACACCACGCCCCCTCACCCCCAGACACCGCCCCTCACCCTCAGACACCGACCTCCCTGCCCCCCAGACACACCGCCCCTCTCCCCCAGGCAACGCGCCCCTCACCCCCAGATACCGCGCCCCTCCCCCCCAGACACCGACCACCCTCCCCCCAGACACCGAACCCCTCCCCCCCAGACACACCACCCCCTCACCCTCAGACACACCACCCCTCTCCCCCAGACACACCATCTCTCTCCCCCAGACACCGACCCCGCTCCCCCCCAGACAACCTGCCCCTCACCCCACAGACACCCCGCCCCTCACCCCCAAAAACCCCGCCCCTCACCCCCAAAAACCCCGCCCCTCACCCCCAGACACCCCGCCCCTCACCCCCAGACACTGTGCCCCTCACCCACAGACACCCCGCCCCTCACCCCCAGGAACCCCGCCCTCTCATACTCAGACACCGTGCCCCTCACCCCCAGACACCGCACCCCTCACCCCCAGACACCGCGCCCCTCACCCTCAGACACCGCATCCCTTACCCCCAGACACCGCGCCCCTCACCCCCAGGCACCGCATCCCTCACCCCCAGACACCACGCCCCCTCACCACCAGACACCGCCCCTCTCCCCCAGACACACCGCCCCTCACTGTCAGACATCGCGCCCCCCTCACCCCCAGACACACCGCCCCTCACCCCCAGACACCACGCTCCCTCACCCCCAGACACCGCGCCCCCCTCACCCCCAGACACTCCGCCCCCTTACCCTCAGACACCGCGCCCCTCACCCTCAGACACCCCGCCCCTCTCCCCCAGACACCGCCACTCACCACCAGACACCGCGCTCCCTCACCCCCAGACACCGCGCCCCCTCACCCCCAGACACACCGCCCCCTCACCCTCAGACACCGTGCCCCTCACCCCCAGACACCGTGCTCCCTCACCTCCAGACACCGCGCCCCCTCACCCCCAGACACACCGCCACCTCACCCTCAGACACCGCGCCCCCTCACCCCCAGACACAGCGCCCCCTCACCCTTAGACACCGTGCCCCTCACCCTCAGACACCGCGTCCCTCACCCCCAGACACAGCGCCCCTCACCCTCAGACTCCGCACCCCCTCACCTCCAGACACACCGCCCCCTCACCCTCAGACACCGTGCCCCTCACCCTCAGACACCGCGCCAATCACCCCCAGACACCGCGCCCCTCACCCCCTGACACCGCCCCTCACTCCCAGACACACCGCCCCCCACCCCCAGACACCGCCCCTCTCCCCCCAGACACCGCGCCCCTCTCCCCCAGACACCGCGCCCCTCTCCCCCAGACACCGCGCTCCTCTCCCCCAGACACCGCCCCTCACCCCCAGACACCGCGCCCCTCAGACACAGCGTCCCTCACCCTCAGACACTGCGCCCCATCTCCCCCAGACACCGCGCCCCTCACCCCCAGACACGGCGTCCTTCACCCCCAGACACCGCCCCTCACCCACAGACACCACGCCCCCTCACCCCCAGACACCGCCCCTCACCCTCAGACACTGACCTCCCTGCCCCCCAGACAGACCGCCCCTCTCCCCCAGGCAACGCGCCCCTCACCCACAGACACCGCGCCCCTCACCCTCAGACACCGCGTCCCTCACCCCCAGACACCGCGCCCCTCACCCCCAGACACCGCGTCCCTCACCCCCAGACACGGCGCCCCCTCACCCCCAGACACCGCCACTCACCCCCAGAAACCGCGCCCCTCACCCTCAGACACAGCGTCCCTCACCCTCAGACACCGCACCCCCTCCACCCCAGACACCGCGCCCTTCACCCCCAGACACCGCGCTCCCTCACCCCCAGACACCGCGCCCCCTCACCCTCAGACACACCGCCCCCTCACCCTCAGACACCGTGCCCCTCACCCCCAGACACCGCGCTCCCTCACCTCCAGACACCGCGCCCCCTCACCCCCAGACACGGCGCCCCCTCACCCCCAGACACCGCCCCTCTCCCCCAGACACCCCGCCTCACCCCCAGACACCCCGCCCCTCACTCCCGACATCGCCCCTCCCCCCAGTCACCGCCCCCCTCCCCCCCGACACCGCGCCCCTCACCCTCAGACACAGCGTCCCTCACCCTCAGACACCGCACCCCCTCAACCCCAGACACCGCGCCCCTCACCCCCAGACACCGCGCTCCCTCACCCCCAGGCAACGCGCCCCTCACCCCCAGACACCGCGCCCCTCCCCCCCAGACACCGACCACCCTCCCCCCCAGACACCGCGCCCCCTCACCCCCAGACACACCACCACCTCACCCTCAGACACACCACCACTCTCCCCCAGACACAGCATCTCTCTCCCCCAGACACCGACCCCCCTCCCCCCCAGACAACCTGCCCCTCACCCCACAGACACCCCGCCCCTCACCCCCAAAAACACCGCCCCTCACCCCCAAAAACCCCGCCCCTCACCCCCAGACACCCCGCCCCTCACCCCCAGACAACGTGCCCCTCACCCACAGACACCCCGCCCCTCACCCCCAGACACCCCGCCCTCTCCTACTCAGACACCGTGCCCCTCACCCCCAGGCACCGCGCCCCTCACCCCCAGACACCGCGCCCCTCACCCTCAGACACCGCATCCCTCACCCACAGACACCGTGCCCCTCACCCCCAGACACCACACCCCTCTCCCCCAGACAACCCGCCCCCTCATCCTCAGACACCGTGCCCCTCACCCCCAGACACTCTGCCCCCTCACCCTCAGACACCGCGCCCCTCACCCTCAGACACCGCGCCCCTCACCACCAGACACCGCCCCTCTCCCCCAGACACACCGCTCCTCACTCTCAGACACCGCGCCCCCCTCACCCCCAGACACACCGCCCCTCACCCCCAGACACCACGCTCCCTCACCCCCAGACACCGCGCCCCCCTCACCCCCAGACACTCCGCCCCCTTACCCTCAGACACCGCGCCCCTCACCCTCAGACACCCCGCCCCTCTCCCCCAGACACCGCCACTCACCACCAGACACCGCACTCCCTCACCCCCAGACACCGCGCCCCCTCACCCCCAGACACACCGCCCCCTCACCCTCAGACACCGTGCCCCTCACCCCCAGACACCGTGCTCCCTCACCTCCAGACACCGCGCCCCCTCACCCCCAGACACACCGCCACCTCACCCTCAGACACCGCGCCCCCTCACCCCCAGACACAGCGCCCCCTCACCCTTAGACACTGTGCCCCTCACCCTCAGACACCGCGTCCCTCACCCCCAGACACAGCGCCCCTCACCCTCAGACTCCGCACCCCCTCACCTCCAGACACACCGCCCCCTCACCCTCAGACACCGTGCCCCTCACCCTCAGACACCGCGTCCCTCACCCCCAGACACCACGCCCCTCACCCCCAGACACCACCCCTCTCCCCCAGACACCGCCCCTCTCCCCCAGACACCGCGCCCCTCTCACCCAGACACCGCCCCTCAGCCCCAGACACCGCGCCCCTCACCCTCAGACTCAGCGTCCCTCACCCTCAGACACCGCACCCCCTCACACCCAGACACCGCACCCCTCACCCCCAGACACGGCGTCCCTCACACCCAGACACCGCCCCTCACCCCCAGACACCATGCCCCCTCACCCCCAGACACCGCCCCTCACCCTCAGACACCGACCCCCCTGCCCCCCAGACACACCGCCCCTCTCCCCGAGGCAATGCGCCCCTCACCCCCAGACACCGCGCCCATCCCCACCAGACACAGACCCCCCTCCCCCCCAGACACCGACCCCCTCCCCCCCAGACACACCGCCCCTCACCCTCAGACACACCACCCCTCTCCCCCAGACACACCATCCCTGTCCCCCCGACACCGACCCCCTCCCCCCCAGACACCCCGCCCCTCACCCCACAGACACAACCGCTCACCCCCAGACACCGCGCCCCTCAGCCCCAGACACCGCCCCTCTCCCCCAGACACCCCGCCCCTCTCCCCCAGACACCCCGCCCCTCACCCCCAGACATCGCACCCCTCACCCCCAGACACAGCCCCACACCCCCAGACACCGCCCCTCACCCCAGACACAGCCCCTCACCCCTAGACACCGCCCCTCATCCCCAGACACCGCCCCTCACCCCCAGACACCGCGCATCTCATACCCAGACACCACCCCTCACCCCCAGACACACCGACCCTCACTCTCAGACACCTCGCCACCCTCACCAACAGACACACCGCCCCTCACCCCCAGACACCGCGCCCCTCATCCCCAGACACCGCGCCTCACGCCCAGACACCGCCCCTCTCCCCCAGACACCGCGCCCCTCTCCCCCAGACAACGCGCCCCTCTCCCCCAGAGAACGCGCCCCTCACCCTCACAAACCGTGCCTCATCACCAGACACCCCGCCCCTCACCCCCAGACACCGCGCTCCCTCACCCCTAGGCACCGCGCCCCCTCAACCCCAGACACTCCGCCCCCGCACCCTCATACACCGCCCCTCACCCTGACACCGCACCCCTCACCCCCAGACACCGCGCCAATCACCCCCAGACACCGCGCCCCTCACCCTCAGACACCGCGCCCCTCACCCCCAGACACCGCGCCCCTCACCCCGAGACACCGCGCCAATCACCCCCAGACACCGCGCCCCTCACCCCCAGACACCGCGCCCCCTCACCCCCAGTCTCCGCCCCTCTCCCCCAGACACCGCCCCTCTCCCCCAGACATCGCCCCTCTCCCCAGACACCGCGCCCCTCTCCCCCAGACACCACCCCTCACCCTCAGACACCCCGGCCCTCTCCGCCAGACACCGCCCCTCACCCCCAGACACCCCGCCCCTCACCCCCAGACACCGCGCCACCTCACCCCCAGACACCGCGCCCCCTCATCCCCAGACACCGCGCCCTCTCACCCCCAGACACCGCACCCCCCTCACCCCCAGACACCACGCCCCTCAACCCCAGACACCGCCCCTCACTCTCAGACACCGCCCCTCACCCCCAGACACTGCGCCCCTCACCCTCAGACACCGCGCCACTCAACCCCAGACACCGACCCTCACTCTCAGACACCGCGCCCCCTTACTCCCAGACACACCACCCCTCACCCCCGGACACCGCGCCCCTCAACCCCAGACACCGCGCCTCACCCCCAGACACCACCCCTCTCCCCCAGACACCGCGCCCCTCTCCCCAGACACCGCGCCCCCTAACCCCCAGACACTCCGCCCCCTCACCCTCAGACACCACCCCTCACCCTGACACCGCGCCCCTCACCCCCAGACACCGCGCCAATCACCCCCAGACACCGCGCCCCTCACCCCCTGACACCGCCCCTCACTCCCAGACACACCGCCCCCCACCCCCAGACACCGCCCCTCTCCCCCCAGACACCGCGCCCCTCTCCCCCAGACACCGCGCCCCTCTCCCCCAGACACCGCGCTCCTCTCCCCCAGACACCGCCCCTCACCCCCAGACACCGCGCCCCTCAGACACAGCGTCCCTCACCCTCAGACACTGCGCCCCATCTCCCCCAGACACCGCGCCCCTCACCCCCAGACACGGCGTCCTTCACCCCCAGACACCGCCCCTCACCCACAGACACCACGCCCCCTCACCCCCAGACACCGCCCCTCACCCTCAGACACTGACCTCCCTGCCCCCCAGACAGACCGCCCCTCTCCCCCAGGCAACGCGCCCCTCACCCACGACAACGCACCCCTCTCCCCCAGACACCGCCCCTCACCCCCAGACACCGTGCCCCTCACCCTCAGACACAGCGTCCCTCACCCTCAGACACCGCACCCCCTCAACCCCAGACACCGCGACCCTCACCCCCAGACACCGCGCTCCCTCACCCCCAGACACCGCGCCCCCTCACCCCCAGACACACCGCCCCCTCACCCTCAGACACCGTGCCCCTCACCCCCAGACACCGTGCTCCCTCAACTCCAGACACCGCGCCCCCTCACCCCCAGACACACCGCCACCTCACCCTCAGACACCGCGCCCCCTCACCCCCAGACACACCGCCCCCTCACCCTCAGACACCATGCCCCTCACCCTCAGACACCGCGTCCCTCAACCCCAGACACAGCGCCCCTCACCCTCAGACTCCGCGCCCCCTCACCTCCAGACACACCGCCCCCTCACCCTCAGACACCGTGCCCCTCACCCTCTGACACCGCGTCCCTCATACCCAGACACCGCGCTCCCTCACTCCCAGACACCGCGCGCCCTCAACCCCAGACACCGCGCCCCCTCACCCGCAGACACCCCGCCCCTCACCCCCAGACACCGCACTCCCTCAACCCCAGACACCGTGCCCCTCACCCCCAGAAACCGCGCCCCTCACCCTCAGACACCGCATCCCTCACCCCCAGACACCGCGCCCCTCACCCCCAGACACCGCGTCCCTCACCCCCAGACACCGCGACCCCTCACCCCCAGACACCGCCCCTCTCCCCCAGACACCGCCCCCCTCCCCCACAGACACCGCCCCTCACTCCCAGACACACCGCCCCTCACCCCCAGACACCGCCCCTCTCCCCCAGACACTGCGCCCCTCTCCCCCAGACACCGCGCCCCTCAGACACAGCGTCCTTCACCCTCAGACACCGCGCCCCATCTCCCCCAGACACCGCGCCCCTCACCCCCAGACACGGCGTCCTTCACCCCCAGACACCGCCCCTCACCCACAGACACCACGCCCCCTCACCCCCAGACACCGCCCCTCACCCTCAGACACCGACCTCCCTGCCCCCCAGACACACCGCCCCTCTCCCCCAGGCAACGCGCCCCTCACCCCCAGATACCGCGCCCCTCCCCCCCAGACACCGACCACCCTCCCCCCAGACACCGAACCCCTCCCCCCCAGACACACCACCCCCTCACCCTCAGACACACCACCCCTCTCCCCCAGACACACCATCTCTCTCCCCCAGACACCGACCCCGCTCCCCCCCAGACAACCTGCCCCTCACCCCACAGACACCCCGCCCCTCACCCCCAAAAACCCCGCCCCTCACCCCCAAAAACCCCGCCCCTCACCCCCAGACACCCCGCCCCTCACCCCCAGACACTGTGCCCCTCACCCACAGACACCCCGCCCCTCACCCCCAGGAACCCCGCCCTCTCATACTCAGACACCGTGCCCCTCACCCCCAGACACCGCACCCCTCACCCCCAGACACCGCGCCCCTCACCCTCAGACACCGCATCCCTTACCCCCAGACACCGCGCCCCTCACCCCCAGGCACCGCATCCCTCACCCCCAGACACCACGCCCCCTCACCACCAGACACCGCCCCTCTCCCCCAGACACACCGCCCCTCACTGTCAGACATCGCGCCCCCCTCACCCCCAGACACACCGCCCCTCACCCCCAGACACCACGCTCCCTCACCCCCAGACACCGCGCCCCCCTCACCCCCAGACACTCCGCCCCCTTACCCTCAGACACCGCGCCCCTCACCCTCAGACACCCCGCCCCTCTCCCCCAGACACCGCCACTCACCACCAGACACCGCGCTCCCTCACCCCCAGACACCGCGCCCCCTCACCCCCAGACACACCGCCCCCTCACCCTCAGACACCGTGCCCCTCACCCCCAGACACCGTGCTCCCTCACCTCCAGACACCGCGCCCCCTCACCCCCAGACACACCGCCACCTCACCCTCAGACACCGCGCCCCCTCACCCCCAGACACAGCGCCCCCTCACCCTTAGACACCGTGCCCCTCACCCTCAGACACCGCGTCCCTCACCCCCAGACACAGCGCCCCTCACCCTCAGACTCCGCACCCCCTCACCTCCAGACACACCGCCCCCTCACCCTCAGACACCGTGCCCCTCACCCTCAGACACCGCGCCAATCACCCCCAGACACCGCGCCCCTCACCCCCTGACACCGCCCCTCACTCCCAGACACACCGCCCCCCACCCCCAGACACCGCCCCTCTCCCCCCAGACACCGCGCCCCTCTCCCCCAGACACCGCGCCCCTCTCCCCCAGACACCGCGCTCCTCTCCCCCAGACACCGCCCCTCACCCCCAGACACCGCGCCCCTCAGACACAGCGTCCCTCACCCTCAGACACTGCGCCCCATCTCCCCCAGACACCGCGCCCCTCACCCCCAGACACGGCGTCCTTCACCCCCAGACACCGCCCCTCACCCACAGACACCACGCCCCCTCACCCCCAGACACCGCCCCTCACCCTCAGACACTGACCTCCCTGCCCCCCAGACAGACCGCCCCTCTCCCCCAGGCAACGCGCCCCTCACCCACAGACACCGCGCCCCTCACCCTCAGACACCGCGTCCCTCACCCCCAGACACCGCGCCCCTCACCCCCAGACACCGCGTCCCTCACCCCCAGACACGGCGCCCCCTCACCCCCAGACACCGCCACTCACCCCCAGAAACCGCGCCCCTCACCCTCAGACACAGCGTCCCTCACCCTCAGACACCGCACCCCCTCCACCCCAGACACCGCGCCCTTCACCCCCAGACACCGCGCTCCCTCACCCCCAGACACCGCGCCCCCTCACCCTCAGACACACCGCCCCCTCACCCTCAGACACCGTGCCCCTCACCCCCAGACACCGCGCTCCCTCACCTCCAGACACCGCGCCCCCTCACCCCCAGACACGGCGCCCCCTCACCCCCAGACACCGCCCCTCTCCCCCAGACACCCCGCCTCACCCCCAGACACCCCGCCCCTCACTCCCGACATCGCCCCTCCCCCCAGTCACCGCCCCCCTCCCCCCCGACACCGCGCCCCTCACCCTCAGACACAGCGTCCCTCACCCTCAGACACCGCACCCCCTCAACCCCAGACACCGCGCCCCTCACCCCCAGACACCGCGCTCCCTCACCCCCAGGCAACGCGCCCCTCACCCCCAGACACCGCGCCCCTCCCCCCCAGACACCGACCACCCTCCCCCCCAGACACCGCGCCCCCTCACCCCCAGACACACCACCACCTCACCCTCAGACACACCACCACTCTCCCCCAGACACAGCATCTCTCTCCCCCAGACACCGACCCCCCTCCCCCCCAGACAACCTGCCCCTCACCCCACAGACACCCCGCCCCTCACCCCCAAAAACACCGCCCCTCACCCCCAAAAACCCCGCCCCTCACCCCCAGACACCCCGCCCCTCACCCCCAGACAACGTGCCCCTCACCCACAGACACCCCGCCCCTCACCCCCAGACACCCCGCCCTCTCCTACTCAGACACCGTGCCCCTCACCCCCAGGCACCGCGCCCCTCACCCCCAGACACCGCGCCCCTCACCCTCAGACACCGCATCCCTCACCCACAGACACCGTGCCCCTCACCCCCAGACACCACACCCCTCTCCCCCAGACAACCCGCCCCCTCATCCTCAGACACCGTGCCCCTCACCCCCAGACACTCTGCCCCCTCACCCTCAGACACCGCGCCCCTCACCCTCAGACACCGCGCCCCTCACCACCAGACACCGCCCCTCTCCCCCAGACACACCGCTCCTCACTCTCAGACACCGCGCCCCCCTCACCCCCAGACACACCGCCCCTCACCCCCAGACACCACGCTCCCTCACCCCCAGACACCGCGCCCCCCTCACCCCCAGACACTCCGCCCCCTTACCCTCAGACACCGCGCCCCTCACCCTCAGACACCCCGCCCCTCTCCCCCAGACACCGCCACTCACCACCAGACACCGCACTCCCTCACCCCCAGACACCGCGCCCCCCTCACCCCCAGACACACCGCCCCCTCACCCTCAGACACCGTGCCCCTCACCCCCAGACACCGTGCTCCCTCACCTCCAGACACCGCGCCCCCTCACCCCCAGACACACCGCCACCTCACCCTCAGACACCGCGCCCCCTCACCCCCAGACACAGCGCCCCCTCACCCTTAGACACTGTGCCCCTCACCCTCAGACACCGCGTCCCTCACCCCCAGACACAGCGCCCCTCACCCTCAGACTCCGCACCCCCTCACCTCCAGACACACCGCCCCCTCACCCTCAGACACCGTGCCCCTCACCCTCAGACACCGCGTCCCTCACCCCCAGACACCACGCCCCTCACCCCCAGACACCACCCCTCTCCCCCAGACACCCCCCTCTCCCCCAGACACCGCGCCCCTCTCACCCAGACACCGCCCCTCAGCCCCAGACACCGCGCCCCTCACCCTCAGACTCAGCGTCCCTCACCCTCAGACACCGCACCCCCTCACACCCAGACACCGCACCCCTCACCCCCAGACACGGCGTCCCTCACACCCAGACACCGCCCCTCACCCCCAGACACCATGCCCCCTCACCCCCAGACACCGCCCCTCACCCTCAGACACCGACCCCCCTGCCCCCCAGACACACCGCCCCTCTCCCCGAGGCAATGCGCCCCTCACCCCCAGACACCGCGCCCATCCCCACCAGACACAGACCCCCCTCCCCCCCAGACACCGACCCCCTCCCCCCCAGACACACCGCCCCTCACCCTCAGACACACCACCCCTCTCCCCCAGACACACCATCCCTGTCCCCCCGACACCGACCCCCTCCCCCCCAGACACCCCGCCCCTCACCCCACAGACACAACCGCTCACCCCCAGACACCGCGCCCCTCAGCCCCAGACACCGCCCCTCTCCCCCAGACACCCCGCCCCTCTCCCCCAGACACCCCGCCCCTCACCCCCAGACATCGCACCCCTCACCCCCAGACACAGCCCCACACCCCCAGACACCGCCCCTCACCCCAGACACAGCCCCTCACCCCTAGACACCGCCCCTCATCCCCAGACACCGCCCCTCACCCCCAGACACCGCGCATCTCATACCCAGACACCACCCCTCACCCCCAGACACACCGACCCTCACTCTCAGACACCTCGCCACCCTCACCAACAGACACACCGCCCCTCACCCCCAGACACCGCGCCCCTCATCCCCAGACACCGCGCCTCACGCCCAGACACCGCCCCTCTCCCCCAGACACCGCGCCCCTCTCCCCCAGACAACGCGCCCCTCTCCCCCAGAGAACGCGCCCCTCACCCTCACAAACCGTGCCTCATCACCAGACACCCCGCCCCTCACCCCCAGACACCGCGCTCCCTCACCCCTAGGCACCGCGCCCCCTCAACCCCAGACACTCCGCCCCCGCACCCTCATACACCGCCCCTCACCCTGACACCGCACCCCTCACCCCCAGACACCGCGCCAATCACCCCCAGACACCGCGCCCCTCACCCTCAGACACCGCGCCCCTCACCCCCAGACACCGCGCCCCTCACCCCGAGACACCGCGCCAATCACCCCCAGACACCGCGCCCCTCACCCCCAGACACCGCGCCCCCTCACCCCCAGTCTCCGCCCCTCTCCCCCAGACACCGCCCCTCTCCCCCAGACATCGCCCCTCTCCCCAGACACCGCGCCCCTCTCCCCCAGACACCACCCCTCACCCTCAGACACCCCGGCCCTCTCCGCCAGACACCGCCCCTCACCCCCAGACACCCCGCCCCTCACCCCCAGACACCGCGCCACCTCACCCCCAGACACCGCGCCCCCTCATCCCCAGACACCGCGCCCTCTCACCCCCAGACACCGCACCCCCCTCACCCCCAGACACCACGCCCCTCAACCCCAGACACCGCCCCTCACTCTCAGACACCGCCCCTCACCCCCAGACACTGCGCCCCTCACCCTCAGACACCGCGCCACTCAACCCCAGACACCGACCCTCACTCTCAGACACCGCGCCCCCTTACTCCCAGACACACCACCCCTCACCCCCGGACACCGCGCCCCTCAACCCCAGACACCGCGCCTCACCCCCAGACACCACCCCTCTCCCCCAGACACCGCGCCCCTCTCCCCAGACACCGCGCCCCCTAACCCCCAGACACTCCGCCCCCTCACCCTCAGACACCACCCCTCACCCTGACACCGCGCCCCTCACCCCCAGACACCGCGCCAATCACCCCCAGACACCGCGCCCCTCACCCCCTGACACCGCCCCTCACTCCCAGACACACCGCCCCCCACCCCCAGACACCGCCCCTCTCCCCCCAGACACCGCGCCCCTCTCCCCCAGACACCGCGCCCCTCTCCCCCAGACACCGCGCTCCTCTCCCCCAGACACCGCCCCTCACCCCCAGACACCGCGCCCCTCAGACACAGCGTCCCTCACCCTCAGACACTGCGCCCCATCTCCCCCAGACACCGCGCCCCTCACCCCCAGACACGGCGTCCTTCACCCCCAGACACCGCCCCTCACCCACAGACACCACGCCCCCTCACCCCCAGACACCGCCCCTCACCCTCAGACACTGACCTCCCTGCCCCCCAGACAGACCGCCCCTCTCCCCCAGGCAACGCGCCCCTCACCCACAGACACCGCGCCCCTCACCCTCAGACACCGCGCCCCTCACCCCCAGACACCGCGCCCCTCACCCCCAGACACCGCGTCCCTCACCCCCAGACACGGCGCCCCCTCACCCCCAGACACCGCCACTCACCCCCAGAAACCGCGCCCCTCACCCTCAGACACAGCGTCCCTCACCCTCAGACACCGCACCCCCTCCACCCCAGACACCGCGCCCTTCACCCCCAGACACCGCGCTCCCTCACCCCCAGACACCGCGCCCCCTCACCCTCAGACACACCGCCCCCTCACCCTCAGACACCGTGCCCCTCACCCCCAGACACCGCGCTCCCTCACCTCCAGACACCGCGCCCCCTCACCCCCAGACACGGCGCCCCCTCACCCCCAGACACCGCCCCTCTCCCCCAGACACCCCGCCTCACCCCCAGACACCCCGCCCCTCACTCCCGACATCGCCCCTCCCCCCAGTCACCGCCCCCCTCCCCCCCGACACCGCGCCCCTCACCCTCAGACACAGCGTCCCTCACCCTCAGACACCGCACCCCCTCAACCCCAGACACCGCGCCCCTCACCCCCAGACACCGCGCTCCCTCACCCCCAGACACCGCGCCCCCTCACCCCCAGACACACCTCCCCCTCACCCCCAGATACCGTGCTCCCTCACCTCCAGACACCGCGCCCCCTCACCCCCAGACACACCACCACCTCACCCTCAGACACCGCGCCCCCTCACCCTCAGACACACCGCCCCCTCACCCTCAGACACCGTGCCCCTCACCCTCAGACACCGCGTCCCTCACCCCCAGACACAGCGCCCCTACCCTCAGACTCCGCGCCCCCTCACCTCCAGACACACCGCCCCCTCACCCTCAGACACCGTGCCCCTCACCCTCAGACACCGCGTCCCTCACCCCCAGACACAGGGCCCCTCACCCTCATACACCGCGCCCCTCACGCCCTGACACTGCGCTCCGTCACCCCCAGACACCGCGCGCCCTCAACCCCAGACTCCGCGCCCCCTCACCCCCGGACACCCCGCCCCTCACCTCCAGACACCGCACTCCCTCACCCCCAGACACCGCGCCCCTCACCCCCAGACATCGCGCCCCTCACCCTCAGACACCGCGTCCCTCACCCCCAGACACCGCGTCCCTCACCCCCAGACACCGCGCCCCCTCACCCCAGACACCGCCCCTCTCCCCCAGACACCGCCCCTCTCCCCCTGTCACCGCGCCCCTCTCCCCCAGACACCGCGCCCCTCTCCCCCAGACACCACGCCCCTCTCCCCCAGACACCGCCCCTCACCCCCAGACACCGCGCCCCTCAGACACAGCGTCCCTCACCCTCAGACACCGCGCCCCATCTCCCCCAGACACCGCGCCCCTCACCCCCAGACACGGCGTCCTTCACCCCCAGACACCGCCCCTCACCCACAGACACCACGCCCCCTCACCCCCAGACACCGCCCCTCACCCTCAGACACTGAACTCCCTGCCCCCCATACAGACCGCCCCTCTCCCCCAGGCAACGCGCCCCTCACCCCCAGACACCGCGCCCCTCCCCCCCAGACACCGACCACCCTCCCCCCCAGACACCGAACCCCTCCCCCCAAGACACACCACCACCTCACCCTCAGACACACCACCACTCTCCCCCAGACACAGCATCTCTCTCCCCCAGACACCGACCCCCCTCCCCCCCAGACAACCTGCCCCTCACCCCACAGACACCCCGCCCCTCACCCCCAAAAACACCGCCCCTCACCCCCAAAAACCCCGCCCCTCACCCCCAGACACCCCGCCCCTCACCCCCAGACAACGTGCCCCTCACCCACAGACACCCCGCCCCTCACCCCCAGACACCGCGCCCCTCACCCTCAGACACCGCATCCCTCACCCACAGACACTGTGCCCCTCACCCCCAGACACCACACCCCTCTCCCCCAGACAACCCGCCCCCTCATCCTCAGACACCGTGCCCCTCACCCCCAGACACCGCGCCCCTCACCCCCAGACACCGCGTCCCTCACGCACAGACACCGTGCCCCTCACCCCCAGACACCACGTCCCTCACCCCCAGACACCGCGACCCCTCACCCCCAGACACCGCCCCTCTCCCCCAGACACACCACCTCACCCCCAGACATCCCGCCCCTCACCCCCGACACCGCCCCTCCCCCCAGACACCGCCCCCCTCCCCTCCAGACACCGGCCCTCACCCCCAGACATCGCCCCTCACCCACAGACACACCGCCCCTCACCCCCAGACACCGCCCCTCTCCCCCAGACACCGCGCCCCTCTCCCCCAGACACCGCGCCCCTCTTCCCCAGACACCGCCCCTCACCCTCAGACACAGCGTCCCTCACCCTCAGACACCGCGTCCCTCACCCCCAGACACCGCGCTCCTCACCCCCAGACACGGTGTCCCTCAGCCCCAGACACGGCGCCCCCTCACCCCCAGACACCGCCCCTCCCCCCAGTCACCGCCCCCCTCCCCCCCAGACACCGCCCCCTTACCCCCTGACACCGCACCTCACCCCCAGACACACCGCCCCTCACCCCCAGACACCGCCCCTCTCCCCCAGACGCCGCGCCCCTCTCCCCCAGACACTGCGCCCCTCTCCCCCAGACACCGCCCCTCACCCCCAGACACTGCGCCCCTCAGACACAGCGTCCCTCACCCTCAGACACCGCGCCCCATCTCCCCCAGACACCGCGCCCCTCATCCCCAGACACGGCGTCCCTCACCCCCAGACACTGCACTCCCTCACCCCCAGACACCGCGCCCCTCAGACACAGCGTCCCTCACCCTCAGACGCCGCGCCCCATCTCCCCCAGACACCGCGCCCCTCATCCCCAGACACCCCGCCCCTCACCCCTAGACACCGCACTCCCTCACCCCCAGACACAGCGCCCCTCACCCCCAGACACCGCGCCCCTCACCCTCAGACACCGCGCTCCCTCACCCCCAGACACCGCGCCCCTCACCCCCAGACACCGCGTCCCTCACCCCCAGACACGGCGCCCCCTCACGCCCAGACACCGCCCCTGTCCTCCAGACTCCCTGCCTCACCCCCAGACACGCTGCCCCTCACCCCCGACACCGCCCCTCCCCCCAGTCACCGCCCCCCTCCCCCCCGACAACGCACCCCTCTCCCCCAGACACCGCCCCTCACCCCCAGACACCGTGCCCCTCACCCTCAGACACAGCGTCCCTCACCCTCAGACACCGCACCCCCTCAACCCCAGACACCGCGACCCTCACCCCCAGACACCGCGCTCCCTCACCCCCAGACACCGCGCCCCCTCACCCCCAGACACACCGCCCCCTCACCCTCAGACACCGTGCCCCTCACCCCCAGACACCGTGCTCCCTCAACTCCAGACACCGCGCCCCCTCACCCCCAGACACACCGCCACCTCACCCTCAGACACCGCGCCCCCTCACCCCCAGACACACCGCCCCCTCACCCTCAGACACCATGCCCCTCACCCTCAGACACCGCGTCCCTCAACCCCAGACACAGCGCCCCTCACCCTCAGACTCCGCGCCCCCTCACCTCCAGACACACCGCCCCCTCACCCTCAGACACCGTGCCCCTCACCCTCTGACACCGCGTCCCTCATACCCAGACACCGCGCTCCCTCACTCCCAGACACCGCGCGCCCTCAACCCCAGACACCGCGCCCCCTCACCCGCAGACACCCCGCCCCTCACCCCCAGACACCGCACTCCCTCAACCCCAGACACCGTGCCCCTCACCCCCAGAAACCGCGCCCCTCACCCTCAGACACCGCATCCCTCACCCCCAGACACCGCGCCCCTCACCCCCAGACACCGCGTCCCTCACCCCCAGACACCGCGACCCCTCACCCCCAGACACCGCCCCTCTCCCCCAGACACCGCCCCCCTCCCCCACAGACACCGCCCCTCACTCCCAGACACACCGCCCCTCACCCCCAGACACCGCCCCTCTCCCCCAGACACTGCGCCCCTCTCCCCCAGACACCGCGCCCCTCAGACACAGCGTCCTTCACCCTCAGACACCGCGCCCCATCTCCCCCAGACACCGCGCCCCTCACCCCCAGACACGGCGTCCTTCACCCCCAGACACCGCCCCTCACCCACAGACACCACGCCCCCTCACCCCCAGACACCGCCCCTCACCCTCAGACACCGACCTCCCTGCCCCCCAGACACACCGCCCCTCTCCCCCAGGCAACGCGCCCCTCACCCCCAGACACCGCGCCCCTCCCCCCCAGACACCGACCACCCTCCCCCCAGACACCGAACCCCTCCCCCACAGACACACCACCCCCTCACCCTCAGACACACCACCCCTCTCCCCCAGACACACCATCTCTCTCCCCCAGACACCGACCCCGCTCCCCCCCAGACAACCTGCCCCTCACCCCACAGACACCCCGCCCCTCACCCCCAAAAACCCCGCCCCTCACCCCCAAAAACCCCGCCCCTCACCCCCAGACACCCCGCCCCTCACCCCCAGACACTGTGCCCCTCACCCACAGACACCCCGCCCCTCACCCCCAGGAACCCCGCCCTCTCATACTCAGACACCGTGCCCCTCACCCCCAGACACCGCACCCCTCACCCCCAGACACCGCGCCCCTCACCCTCAGACACCGCATCCCTTACCCCCAGACACCGCGCCCCTCACCCCCAGGCACCGCATCCCTCACCCCCAGACACCACGCCCCCTCACCACCAGACACCGCCCCTCTCCCCCAGACACACCGCCCCTCACTCTCAGACATCGCGCCCCCCTCACCCCCAGACACACCGCCCCTCACCCCCAGACACCACGCTCCCTCACCCCCAGACACCGCGCCCCCCTCACCCCCAGACACTCCGCCCCCTTACCCTCAGACACCGCGCCCCTCACCCTCAGACACCCCGCCCCTCTCCCCCAGACACCGCCACTCACCACCAGACACCGCGCTCCCTCACCCCCAGACACCGCGCCCCCTCACCCCCAGACACACCGCCCCCTCACCCTCAGACACCGTGCCCCTCACCCCCAGACACCGTGCTCCCTCACCTCCAGACACCGCGCCCCCTCACCCCCAGACACACCGCCACCTCACCCTCAGACACCGCGCCCCCTCACCCCCAGACACAGCGCCCCCTCACCCTTAGACACCGTGCCCCTCACCCTCAGACACCGCGTCCCTCACCCCCAGACACAGCGCCCCTCACCCTCAGACTCCGCACCCCCTCACCTCCAGACACACCGCCCCCTCACCCTCAGACACCGTGCCCCTCACCCTCAGACACCGCGCCAATCACCCCCAGACACCGCGCCCCTCACCCCCTGACACCGCCCCTCACTCCCAGACACACCGCCCCCCACCCCCAGACACCGCCCCTCTCCCCCCAGACACCGCGCCCCTCTCCCCCAGACACCGCGCCCCTCTCCCCCAGACACCGCGCTCCTCTCCCCCAGACACCGCCCCTCACCCCCAGACACCGCGCCCCTCAGACACAGCGTCCCTCACCCTCAGACACTGCGCCCCATCTCCCCCAGACACCGCGCCCCTCACCCCCAGACACGGCGTCCTTCACCCCCAGACACCGCCCCTCACCCACAGACACCACGCCCCCTCACCCCCAGACACCGCCCCTCACCCTCAGACACTGACCTCCCTGCCCCCCAGACAGACCGCCCCTCTCCCCCAGGCAACGCGCCCCTCACCCACAGACACCGCGCCCCTCACCCTCAGACACCGCGTCCCTCACCCCCAGACACCGCGCCCCTCACCCCCAGACACCGCGTCCCTCACCCCCAGACACGGCGCCCCCTCACCCCCAGACACCGCCACTCACCCCCAGAAACCGCGCCCCTCACCCTCAGACACAGCGTCCCTCACCCTCAGACACCGCACCCCCTCCACCCCAGACACCGCGCCCTTCACCCCCAGACACCGCGCTCCCTCACCCCCAGACACCGCGCCCCCTCACCCTCAGACACACCGCCCCCTCACCCTCAGACACCGTGCCCCTCACCCCCAGACACCGCGCTCCCTCACCTCCAGACACCGCGCCCCCTCACCCCCAGACACGGCGCCCCCTCACCCCCAGACACCGCCCCTCTCCCCCAGACACCCCGCCTCACCCCCAGACACCCCGCCCCTCACTCCCGACATCGCCCCTCCCCCCAGTCACCGCCCCCCTCCCCCCCGACACCGCGCCCCTCACCCTCAGACACAGCGTCCCTCACCCTCAGACACCGCACCCCCTCAACCCCAGACACCGCGCCCCTCACCCCCAGACACCGCGCTCCCTCACCCCCAGGCAACGCGCCCCTCACCCCCAGACACCGCGCCCCTCCCCCCCAGACACCGACCACCCTCCCCCCCAGACACCGCGCCCCCTCACCCCCAGACACACCACCACCTCACCCTCAGACACACCACCACTCTCCCCCAGACACAGCATCTCTCTCCCCCAGACACCGACCCCCCTCCCCCCCAGACAACCTGCCCCTCA
>NC_140998.1:189472437-189492678 GCF_052327205.1 Somniosus microcephalus
CCCTCAGACACCGCGCCCCTCACCCTCAGACACCTCGCCCCTCACCCCCAGACACCACCCCTCTCCCCTAGACACACCGCCCCTCACCCCCAGACACCACGCTCCCTCACCCCCAGACACCACGCTCCCTCACCCCCAGACACCGCGCCCCCTCACCCTCAGACACCGCGCTCCCTCACCCTCAGACACCGCGCCCCTCACCCTCAGACATCGCGCCCCTCACCCCCAGACACCACGCTCCCTCACCCTCAGACACCGCGCCGCTCACCCTCAGACATCGCGCCCCTCACCCCCAGACACCGCACCTCTCCCCCAGACACACCGCCCCTCACCCCCAGACACCACGCTCCCTCACCCCCAGACACCGCGCCCCCTCACCCCCAGACACTCCGCCCCCTCACCCCCAGACACCGCGACCCTCACCCTCAGACACCGCGCCCCTCACCCCCAGACACCGTGCCATTCACCCCGAGACACCGCGCCAATCACCCCCAGACACCACGCCCCTCACCCCCAGACACCACCCCTCTCCCCCAGACACCGCCCCTCTCCCCCAGACACCGCGCCCCTCTCACCCAGACACCGCCCCTCAGCCCCAGACACTGCGCCCCTCACCCTCAGACTCAGCGTCCCTCACCCTCAGACACCGCACCCCCTCACACCCAGACACCGCACCCCTCACCCCCAGACACGGCGTCCCTCACACCCAGACACCGCCCCTCACCCCCAGACACCATGCCCCCTCACCCCCAGACACCGCCCCTCACCCTCAGACACCGACCCCCCTGCCCCCCAGACACACCGCCCCTCTCCCCCAGGCAATGCGCCCCTCACCCCCAGACACCGCGCCCATCCCCACCAGACACAGACCCCCCTCCCCCCCAGACACGGACCCCCTCCCCCCAGACACACCGCCCCTCACCCTCAGACACACCACCCCTCTCCCCCAGACACACCATCCCTGTCCCCCCGACACCGACCCCCTCCCCCCCAGACACCCCGCCCCTCACCCCACAGACACCACCGCTCACCCCCAGACACCGCGCCCCTCAGCCCCAGACACCGCCCCTCTCCCCCAGACACCCCGCCCCTCTCCCCCAGACACCCCGCCCCTCACCCCCAGACATCGCACCCCTCACCCCCAGACACAGCCCCTCACCCCCAGACACCGCCCCTCACCCCAGACACAGCCCCTCACCCCCAGACACCGCCCCTCATCCCCAGACACCGCCCCTCACCCCCAGACACCGCGCATCTCATACCCAGACACCACCCCTCACCCCCAGACACACCGACCCTCACTCTCAGACACCTCGCCACCCTCACCAACAGACACACCGCCCCTCACCCCCAGACACCGCGCCCCTCATCCCCAGACACCGCGCCTCACGCCCAGACACCGCCCCTCTCCCCCAGACACCGCGCCCCTCTCCCCCAGACAACGCGCCCCTCTCCCCCAGAGAACGCGCCCCTCACCCTCACAAGCCGTGCCTCATCACCAGACACCCCGCCCCTCACCCCCAGACACCGCGCTCCCTCACCCCTAGGCACCGCGCCCCCTCAACCCCAGACACTCCGCCCCCGCACCCTCATACACCGCCCCTCACCCTGACACCGCACCCCTCACCCCCAGACACCGCGCCAATCACCCCCAGACACCGCGCCCCTCACCCTCAGACACCGCGCCCCTCACCCCCAGACACCGCGACCCTCACCCCGAGACACCGCGCCAATCACCCCCAGACACCGCGCCCCTCACCCCCAGACACCGCGCCCCCTCACCCCCAGTCTCCGCCCCTCTCCCCCAGACACCGCCCCTCTCCCCCAGACATCGCCCCTCTCCCCAGACACCGCGCCCCTCTCCCCCAGACACCACCCCTCACCCTCAGACACCCCGGCCCTCTCCGCCAGACACCGCCCCTCACCCCCAGACACCCCGCCCCTCACCCCCAGACACCGCGCCACCTCACCCCCAGACACCGCGCCCCCTCATCCCCAGACACCGCGGCCTCTCACCCCCAGACACCGCACCCCCCTCACCCCCAGACACCACGCCCCTCAACCCCAGACACCGCCCCTCACTCTCAGACACCGCCCCTCACCCCCAGACACTGCGCCCCTCACCCTCAGACACCGCGCCACTCAACCCCAGACACCGACCCTCACTCTCAGACACCGCGCCCCCTTACTCCCAGACACACCACCCCTCACCCCCGGACACCGCGCCCCTCAACCCCAGACACCGCGCTTCACCCCAGACACCACCCCTCTCCCCCAGACACCGCGCCCCTCTCCCCAGACACCGCGCCCCCTAACCCCCAGACACTCCGCCCCCTCACCCTCAGACACCACCCCTCACCCTGACACCGCGCCCCTCACCCCCAGACACCGCGCCAATCACCCCCAGACACCGTGCCCCTCACCCCCTGACACCGCCCCTCACTCCCAGACACACCGCCCCCCACCCCCAGACACCGCCCCTCTCCCCCCAGACACCGCGCCCCTCTCCCCCAGACACCGCGCCCCTCTCCCCCAGACACCGCGCTCCTCTCCCCCAGACACCGCCCCTCACCCCCAGACACCGCGCCCCTCAGACACAGCGTCCCTCACCCTCAGACACTGCGCCCCATCTCCCCCAGACACCGCGCCCCTCACCCCCAGACACGGCGTCCTTCACCCCCAGACACCGCCCCTCACCCACAGACACCACGCCCCCTCACCCCCAGACACCGCCCCTCACCCTCAGACACTGACCTCCCTGCCCCCCAGACAGACCGCCCCTCTCCCCCAGGCAACGCGCCCCTCACCCACAGACACCGCGCCCCTCACCCTCAGACACCGCGTCCCTCACCCCCAGACACCGCGCCCCTCACCCCCAGACACCGCGTCCCTCACCCCCAGACACGGCGCCCCCTCACCCCCAGACACCGCCACTCACCCCCAGAAACCGCGCCCCTCACCCTCAGACACAGCGTCCCTCACCCTCAGACACCGCACCCCCTCCACCCCAGACACCGCGCCCTTCACCCCCAGACACCGCGCTCCCTCACCCCCAGACACCGCGCCCCCTCACCCTCAGACACACCGCCCCCCTCACCCTCAGACACCGTGCCCCTCACCCCCAGACACCGCGCTCCCTCACCTCCAGACACCGCGCCCCCTCACCCCCAGACACGGCGCCCCCTCACCCCCAGACACCGCCCCTCTCCCCCAGACACCCCGCCTCACCCCCAGACACCCCGCCCCTCACTCCCGACATCGCCCCTCCCCCCAGTCACCGCCCCCCTCCCCCCCGACACCGCGCCCCTCACCCTCAGACACAGCGTCCCTCACCCTCAGACACCGCACCCCCTCAACCCCAGACACCGCGCCCCTCACCCCCAGACACCGCGCTCCCTCACCCCCAGACACCGCGCCCCCTCACCCCCAGACACACCTCCCCCTCACCCCCAGACACCGTGCTCCCTCACCTCCAGACACCGCGCCCCCTCACCCCCAGACACACCACCACCTCACCCTCAGACACCGCGCCCCCTCACCCTCAGACACACCGCCCCCTCACCCTCAGACACCGTGCCCCTCACCCTCAGACACCGCGTCCCTCACCCCCAGACACAGCGCCCCTACCATCAGACTCCGCGCCCCCTCACCTCCAGACACACCGCCCCCTCACCCTCAGACACCGTGCCCCTCACCCTCAGACACCGCGTCCCTCACCCCCAGACACAGGGCCCCTCACCCTCATACACCGCGCCCCTCACGCCCTGACACCGCGCTCCGTCACCCCCAGACACCGCGCGCCCTCAACCCCAGACTCCGCGCCCCCTCACCCCCGGACACACCGCCCCTCACCCCCAGACACCGCACTCCCTCACCCCCAGACACCGCGCCCCTCACCCCCAGACATCGCGCCCCTCACCCTCAGACACCGCGTCCCTCACCCCCAGACACCGCGTCCCTCACCCCCAGACACCGCGCCCCCTCACCCCCAGACACCGCCCCTCTCCCCCAGACACCGCCCCTCTCCCCCCCAGACACCGCCCCTCACCCCCTGACACCGCCCCTCACTCCCAGGCACACCGCCCCTCACCCCCAGACACCGCCCCTCTCCCCCTGTCACCGCGCCCCTCTCCCCCAGACACCGCGCCCCTCTCCCCCAGACACCACGCCCCTCTCCCCCAGACACCGCCCCTCACCCCCAGACACCGCGCCCCTCCCCCCCAGACACCGACCACCCTCCCCCCCAGACACCGAACCCCTCCCCCCAAGACACACCACCACCTCACCCTCAGACACACCACCACTCTCCCCCAGACACAGCATCTCTCTCCCCCAGACACCGACCCCCCTCCCCCCCAGACAACCTGCCCCTCACCCCACAGACACCCCGCCCCTCACCCCCAAAAACACCGCCCCTCACCCCCAAAAACCCCGCCCCTCACCCCCAGACACCCCGCCCCTCACCCCCAGACACCGTGCCCCTCACCCACAGACACCCCGCCCCTCACACCCAGACACCCCGCCCTCTCCTACTCAGGCACCGTGCCCCTCACCCCCAGGCACCGCGCCCCTCACCCCCAGACACCGCGCCCCTCACCCTCAGACACCGCATCCCTCACCCCCAGACACCGCGCCCCTCACCCCCAGACACCGCGTCCCTCACCCCCAGACACCGCGCCCCCTCACCACCAGACACCGCCCCTCTCCCCCAGACACACCGCCCCTCACTCTCTGACAACGCGCCCCCCTCACCCCCAGACACACCGCCCCTCACCCCCAGACACCACGCTCCCTCACCCCCAGACACTGCGCCCCATCTCCCACAGACACAGCGCCCCTCACCCCCAGACACGGCGTCCTTCACCCCCAGACACCGCCCCTCACCCCCAGACACCACGCTCCTCCCCCCCAGACACCGACCACCCTCCCCCCCAGACACCGAACCCTTCCCCCCCAGACACACCACACCCTCACCCTCAGACACACCACCCCTCTCCCCCAGACACACCATCTCTCAGCCCCAGACACCGCGCCCCCTCACCACCAGACACCGCCCCTCTCCCCCAGACACACCGCCCCTCACTCTCTGACACCGCGCCCCCCCTCACCCCCAGACACGCCGCCCCTCACCCCCAGACACCACGCTCCCTCACCCCCAGACACTGCGCCCCCCCTCACCCCCAGACACTCCACCCCCTCACCCTCAGACACCGCGCCCCTCACCCTCAGACACCGCGCCCCTCAACCCCAGACACCGCCCCTCTCCCCCAGACACACCGCCCCTCACTCTCAGACACCGCGCCCCCCTCACCCCCAGACACACCGCCCCTCACCCCCAGACACCACGCTCCCTCACCCCCAGACACTGCCCCCCCTCACCCCCAGACACTCTGCCCCCTCACCCTCAGACACTGCGCCCCTCACCCTCAGACACCGCGCCCCTCACCCCCAGACACCGCCCCTCTCCCCCAGACACACCGCTCCTCACTCTCAGACACCGCGCCCCCCCTCACCCCCAGACACACCGCCCCTCACCCCCAGACACCCCGCCCCTCACTCCCGACATCGCCCCTCCCCCCAGTCACCGCCCCCCTCCCCCCCGACACCGCGCCCCTCACCCTCAGACACAGCGTCCCTCACCCTCAGACACCGCACCCCCTCAACCCCAGACACCGCGCCCCTCACCCCCAGACACCGCGCTCCCTCACCCCCAGACACCGCGCCCCCTCACCCCCAGACACACCTCCCCCTCACCCCCAGACACCGTGCTCCCTCACCTCCAGACACCGCGCCCCCTCACCCCCAGACACACCACCACCTCACCCTCAGACACCGCGCCCCCTCACCCTCAGACACACCGCCCCCTCACCCTCAGACACCGTGCCCCTCACCCTCAGACACCGCGTCCCTCACCCCCAGACACAGCGCCCCTACCATCAGACTCCGCGCCCCCTCACCTCCAGACACACCGCCCCCTCACCCTCAGACACCGTGCCCCTCACCCTCAGACACCGCGTCCCTCACCCCCAGACACAGGGCCCCTCACCCTCATACACCGCGCCCCTCACGCCCTGACACCGCGCTCCGTCACCCCCAGACACCGCGCGCCCTCAACCCCAGACTCCGCGCCCCCTCACCCCCGGACACACCGCCCCTCACCCCCAGACACCGCACTCCCTCACCCCCAGACACCGCGCCCCTCACCCCCAGACATCGCGCCCCTCACCCTCAGACACCGCGTCCCTCACCCCCAGACACCGCGTCCCTCACCCCCAGACACCGCGCCCCCTCACCCCCAGACACCGCCCCTCTCCCCCAGACACCGCCCCTCTCCCCCCCAGACACCGCCCCTCACCCCCTGACACCGCCCCTCACTCCCAGGCACACCGCCCCTCACCCCCAGACACCGCCCCTCTCCCCCTGTCACCGCGCCCCTCTCCCCCAGACACCGCGCCCCTCTCCCCCAGACACCACGCCCCTCTCCCCCAGACACCGCCCCTCACCCCCAGACACCGCGCCCCTCCCCCCCAGACACCGACCACCCTCCCCCCCAGACACCGAACCCCTCCCCCCAAGACACACCACCACCTCACCCTCAGACACACCACCACTCTCCCCCAGACACAGCATCTCTCTCCCCCAGACACCGACCCCCCTCCCCCCCAGACAACCTGCCCCTCACCCCACAGACACCCCGCCCCTCACCCCCAAAAACACCGCCCCTCACCCCCAAAAACCCCGCCCCTCACCCCCAGACACCCCGCCCCTCACCCCCAGACACCGTGCCCCTCACCCACAGACACCCCGCCCCTCACACCCAGACACCCCGCCCTCTCCTACTCAGGCACCGTGCCCCTCACCCCCAGGCACCGCGCCCCTCACCCCCAGACACCGCGCCCCTCACCCTCAGACACCGCATCCCTCACCCCCAGACACCGCGCCCCTCACCCCCAGACACCGCGTCCCTCACCCCCAGACACCGCGCCCCCTCACCACCAGACACCGCCCCTCTCCCCCAGACACACCGCCCCTCACTCTCTGACAACGCGCCCCCCTCACCCCCAGACACACCGCCCCTCACCCCCAGACACCACGCTCCCTCACCCCCAGACACTGCGCCCCATCTCCCCCAGACACAGCGCCCCTCACCCCCAGACACGGCGTCCTTCACCCCCAGACACCGCCCCTCACCCCCAGACACCACGCTCCTCCCCCCCAGACACCGACCACCCTCCCCCCCAGACACCGAACCCTTCCCCCCCAGACACACCACACCCTCACCCTCAGACACACCACCCCTCTCCCCCAGACACACCATCTCTCAGCCCCAGACACCGCGCCCCCTCACCACCAGACACCGCCCCTCTCCCCCAGACACACCGCCCCTCACTCTCTGACACCGCGCCCCCCTCACCCCCAGACACGCCGCCCCTCACCCCCAGACACCACGCTCCCTCACCCCCAGACACTGCGCCCCCCTCACCCCCAGACACTCCACCCCCTCACCCTCAGACACCGCGCCCCTCACCCTCAGACACCGCGCCCCTCAACCCCAGACACCGCCCCTCTCCCCCAGACACACCGCCCCTCACTCTCAGACACCGCGCCCCCCTCACCCCCAGACACACCGCCCCTCACCCCCAGACACCACGCTCCCTCACCCCCAGACACTGCCCCCCCTCACCCCCAGACACTCTGCCCCCTCACCCTCAGACACTGCGCCCCTCACCCTCAGACACCGCGCCCCTCACCCCCAGACACCGCCCCTCTCCCCCAGACACACCGCTCCTCACTCTCAGACACCGCGCCCCCCCTCACCCCCAGACACACCGCCCCTCACCCCCAGACACCACGCTCCCTCACCCCCAGACACTCCGCCCCCTTACCCTCAGACACCGCGCCCCTCACCCTCAGACACCGCGCCCCTCTCCCCCAGACACCGCCCCGCACCCTCAGATACCCCGCCCCTCTCCCCCATACAACGCCACTCACCACCAGACACCGCGCCACTCACCCCCAGACACCGCGCCCCTCAACCCCAGACACCGCGCCCCCTCACCCCCAGACACCGCGCCCCCAGACACCGCGCCCCCCTGACCCCCAGACACCCCACCACCTCAGCCCCAGACACCGCGCCCCCCTGACACACAGACACCCCACCCCCTCACCCCCAGACACCCCGCCCCCTGACCCCCAGACATCCGGCCCCCTTACCCCCAGACACCATGCCCCCTCACCCCCAGACACCGTGCTCCCTCACCCCCAGATATCCCGCCACCTCACGCCCAGACCATGCGCCCCCTCACCCCCAGACACCGCACCCCCTCACCCCCCGACACCGCGCCCCCTCACCCCCAGACACACAGCCCCTCACCCCCAGACACCATGCCACTGAACCCCAGACACCGCGCCTCACCCCCAGACACCGCCCCTCTCCCCAGACACCGCGCCCCTCTCCCCCAGACAACGCGCCCCTCTCCCCCAGACAACGCGCCCCTCACCCTCACACCGTGCCTCACCACCAGACACCGCGCCCCTCACCCCCAGACATTCCGCCCATCACCCCCAGATACCGCGCTCCCTCACCCCCAGACACCGCGTTCCCTCACCCCCAGACACCGTGCCCACTCACCCCCAGACACCCGGCCCCTCACCCCCAGACACCGCGCTCCCTCACCCCCAGACACCGCGCCCCCTCACCCCCAGACACACCGCCCCCTCACCCACAGACATCCCGCCCCTCACCCCCCGACACCACGCCCCTCACCCCCAGGCACCGCCCCTCACCCTCAGAAACCGCACCCTTCACCCAAAGGCAACGCGCCTCTCACCCCCAGACACAGCGCCCCTCACCCCCAGACACCACGCCCCTCAACCCCAGACACCACCCCTCTCCCCCAGACTCAGCGCCCCTCTCCCCAGACAACGTGCCCCTCTCCCCCAGACAACGTGCCCCTCTCCCCCAGACAACGCGCCCCTCACCCTCACACCGCGCCTCACCACCAGACACCATGCACCTCACCCCCAGACACCCCGCCCCCTACCCCCGGACACCGCGCTCCCTCACCCCCAGCCACCGCGCTCCCTCACCCCCAGGCACCGCGCCCCCTCACCCCAGACACCCCGCCCCTCACCCTCAGACAACGCGCTCCCTCACCCCCAGACACCGTGCCCCCTCACCCCCAGACACACCGCCCCCTCACCCTCAGACACGGAACCCCTCGCCCCCAAACACCGCGCCCCTCACCCCCAAACACCGCATCCCTCACCCTCAGACACCGCGTCCCTCACCCCCAGACACCGCGCCCCTCACCCTCAGACACGGCGCCCCTCACCCCCAGACACCGCGCTCCCTCACCCCCAGACACCGCGCTCCCTCAACCCCCAGACACCGCGCTCCCTCACCCTCAGACACAGCGTCCCTCACCCTCAGGCACCACACCCCCTCTACCCCAGACACCGCGCCCCTCACCCCCAGACACCGCGCTCCCTCACCCCCAGACACCGCACCCCCTCACCCCCAGACACACCGCCCCCTCACCCTCAGACACCGTGCACCTCACACCCAGACACCACGCTCCCTCACCTCCAGACACCGCGCCCCCTCACCCCCAGACACACCGCCACCTCACCCTCAGACACCGCGCCCCCTCACCCCCAGACACACCGCCCCCTCACCCTCAGACACCGTGCCCCTCACCCTCAGAAACCGCGTCCCTCACCCCCAGACACAGCGCCCCTTACCCTCAGACACCGCGCCCCTCACGCCCAGACACCGCGCTCCCTCACCCCCAGAGACCGCGCTCCCTCAACCCCAGACACCGTGCCCCCTCACCCCCAGCCACCCCGCCCCTCACCCCCAGACACCGCACTCCCTCACCCCCAGACACCGCGCCCCCTCACCCCCAGACACCGGCCCTCTCCCCCAGACACACCGCCTCACCCCCAGACACTCCGCCCCTCACCCCCGACACCGCTCCTCCCCACAGACACCGCCCCCCTCCCCTCCAGACACCGGCCCTAACACCCAGACACCGCCCCTCACCCACAGGCACACCGCCCCTCACCCCCAGACACCGCCCCTCTCCCCCAGACACCGCGCCCCTCTCCCCCAGACACCGCGCCCCTCTCCCCCAGACACCGCCCCTCAACCACAGACACACCGCCCCTCACCCACAGACACTGCCCCTCTCCCCCAGACACCGCGCCCCTCTCCCCCAGACACCGCCCCTCACCCCCAGACACCGCGCCCCTCACCCTCAGACACAGCGTCCCTCACCCTCAGACACCGCACCCCCTCAACCCCAGACACCGCGCCCCTCACCCCCAGACACCGCGCTCCCTCACCCCCAGACACCGCGCCCCCTCACCCCCAGACACACCTCCCCCTCACCCTCAGACACCGTGCCCCTCACCCCCAGACACCGCGCTCCCTCACCTCCAGACACCGCGCCCCCTCACCCCCAGACACACCGCCACCTCACCCTCAGACACCGCGCCCCCTCACCCCCAGACACACCGCCCCCTCACCCTCAGACACCACGCCCCTCACGCCCAGACACCGCGCTCCCTCACCCCCAGACACCGCGCTCCCTCAACCCCAGACACCGATCCCCTCACCCCCAGACACCGCGCCCCTCACCCTCAGACGCCGCGTCCCTCACCCCCAGACACCGCGCCCCTCACCCCCAGACACCGCGTCCCTCACCACCAGACACGGCGCCCCCTCACCCCCAGACACCGCCCCTCTCCCCCAGACACCCCGCCTCACCCCCAGACAAGCCGCCCCTCACCCCCAGACACCGCCCCCATCCCCCAGACACCGCCCCTCTCCCCCAGACACTGCGCCCCTCTCACCTAGACACTGCGCCCCTCTCCCCCAGATACCTCCCCTCACCCCCAGACACCGCGCCCCTCAGACACAGCGTCCCTCACCCTCAGACACCGCGCCCCATCTCCCCCAGACACCGCGCCCCTCATCCCCAGACACGGCGTCCCTCACCCCCAGACCCGGCCCCTCACCCACAGACACCACGCCCCCTCACCCCCAGACACCGCCCCTCACCCTCAGACACCGACCTCCCTGCCCCCCAGACACACCGCCTCTCTCCCCCAGACACCACGCTCCCTCACCCCCAGACACCGCGCCCCCCCTCACCCCCAGACACTCCGCCCCCTCAGACACCGCGCCCCTCACCCTCAGACACCTCGCCCCTCACCCCCAGACACCGCCCCTCTCCCCTAGACACACCGCCCCTCACCCCCGGACACCACGCTCCCTCACCCCCAGACACCACGCTCCCTCACCCCCAGACACCGCGCCCCCTCACCCCCAGACACTCCGCCTCCTCACCCCCAGACACCGCGACCCTCACCCTCAGACACCGCGCCCCTCACCCCCAGACACCGCGCCCCTCACCCCGAGACACCGCGCCAACCACCCCCAGACACCACGCCCCTCACCCCCAGGCACCGCGCCCCCTCACCCAGACACCGCCCCTCAGCCCCAGACACCGTGCCCCTCACCCTCAGACTCTGCGTCCCTCACCCTCAGACACCGCACCCCCTCACACCCAGACACCGCACCCCTCACCCCCAGACACCGCGTCCCTCACACCCAGACACCGCCCCTCACCCCCAGACACCATGCCCCCTCACCCCCAGACACCGCCCCTCACCCTCAGACACCGACCCCCCTGCCCCCCAGACAAACCGCTCCTCTCCCCCAGGCAATGCGCCCCTCACCCCCAGACACCGCGCCCATCCCCACCAGACACCGACCCCCCTCCCCCCCAGACACCCACCCCCCTCCCCCCCAGACACACCGCCCCTCACCCTCAGACACACCACCCCTCTCCCCCAGACACACCATCTCTGTCCCCCCGACACCGACCCCCCTCCCCCCCAGACACCCCGCCCCTCACCCCACAGACACCACCGCTCACCCCCAGACACCGCGCCCCTCACCCCCAGACACCGCCACTCTCCCCCAGACACCCCGCCCCTCTCCCCCAGACACACCGCCCCTCACCCCCAGACATCGCGCCCCTCACCCCCAGACAAAGCCCCTCACCCCCAGACACCGCACTCCCTCACCCCCAGACACAGCGCCCCTCACCCCCAGACACCGCGCCCCTCACCCTCAGACACCGCGTCCCTCACCCCCAGACACCGCGCCCCTCACCCCCAGACACCGCGTCCCTCACCCCCAGACACGGCGCACCCTCACCGCCAGACACCGCCCCTCTCCCCCAGACACCCCGCCTCACCCCCAGACACGCCGCCCCTCACAGCCGACACCGCCCCTCCCCCCAGTCACCGCCCCCAGACACCGCCCCCTCACACCCTGACACCACCCCTCACCCCCAGACACACCGCCCCTCACCCTCAGACACTGCCCCTCTCCCCCAGACACCGCGCCCCTCTCCCCCAGACACTGCGCCCCTCTCCCCCAGACACCGCCCCTCACCCCCAGACACCGCGCCCCTCAGACACAGCGTCCCCCACCCTCAGACACCGCGCGCCATCTCCCCCAGACACCGCGCCCCTCATCCCCAGACACGGCGTCCCTCACCCCCAGACACGGCCCCTCACCCACAGACACCATGCCCCCTCACCCCCAGACACCGCCCCTCACCCTCAGACACCGACCTCCCTGCCCCCCAGACACACCGCCCCTCTCCCCCAGACACCCCGCCTCACCCCCAGACAAGCCGCCCCTCACCCCCAGACACCGCCCCCCTCCCCCAGACACCACCCCTCTCCCCCAGACACCGCGCCCCTCTCCCCTAGACACTGCGCCCCTCTCCCCCAGATACCTCCCCTCACCCCCAGACACCGCGCCCCTCAGACACAGCGTCCCTCACCCTCAGACACCGCGCCCCATCTCCCCCAGACACCGCGCCCCTCATCCCCAGACACGGCGTCCCTCACCCCCAGACCCGGCCCCTCACCCACAGACACCACGCCCCCTCACCCCCAGACACCGCCCCTCACCCTCAGACACCGACCTCCCTGCCCACCAGACACACCGCCTCTCTCCCCCAGACACCGCCCCTCACCCCAGACACAGCCCCTCACCCCTAGACACCGCCCCTCATCCCCAGACACCGCCCCTCACCCCCAGACACCGCGCATCTCATACCCAGACACCACCCCTCACCCCCAGACACACCGACCCTCACTCTCAGACACCTCGCCACCCTCACCAACAGACACACCGCCCCTCACCCCAGACACCGCGCCCCTCATCCCCAGACACCGCGCCTCACGCCCAGACACCGCCCCTCTCCCCAGACACCGCGCCCCTCTCCCCCAGACAACGCGCCCCTCTCCCCCAGAGAACGCGCCCCTCACCCTCACAAACCGTGCCTCATCACCAGACACCCCGCCCCTCACCCCCAGACACCGCGCTCCCTCACCCCTAGGCACCGCGCCCCCTCAACCCAGACACTCCGCCCCCGCACCCTCATACACCGCCCCTCACCCTGACACCGCACCCCTCACCCCCAGACACCGCGCCAATCACCCCCAGACACCGCGCCCCTCACCCTCAGACACCGCGCCCCTCACCCCCAGACACCGCGCCCCTCACCCCGAGACACCGCGCCAATCACCCCCAGACACCGCGCCCCTCACCCCCAGACACCGCGCCCCCTCACCCCCAGTCTCCGCCCCTCTCCCCCAGACACCGCCCCTCTCCCCCAGACATCGCCCCTCTCCCCAGACACCGCGCCCCTCTCCCCCAGACACCACCCCTCACCCTCAGACACCCCGGCCCTCTCCGCCAGACACCGCCCCTCACCCCCAGACACCCCGCCCCTCACCCCCAGACACCGCGCCACCTCACCCCCAGACACCGCGCCCCCTCATCCCCAGACACCGCGCCCTCTCACCCCCAGACACCGCACCCCCCTCACCCCCAGACACCACGCCCCTCAACCCCAGACACCGCCCCTCACTCTCAGACACCGCCCCTCACCCCCAGACACTGCGCCCCTCACCCTCAGACACCGCGCCACTCAACCCCAGACACCGACCCTCACTCTCAGACACCGCGCCCCCTTACTCCCAGACACACCACCCCTCACCCCCGGACACCGCGCCCCTCAACCCCAGACACCGCGCCTCACCCCCAGACACCACCCCTCTCCCCCAGACACCGCGCCCCTCTCCCCAGACACCGCGCCCCCTAACCCCCAGACATTCCGCCCCCTCACCCTCAGACACCACCCCTCACCCTGACACCGCGCCCCTCACCCCCAGACACCGCGCCAATCACCCCCAGACACCGTGCCCCTCACCCCCTGACACCGCCCCTCACTCCCAGACACACCGCCCCCCACCCCCAGACACCGCCCCTCTCCCCCCAGACACCGCGCCCCTCTCCCCCAGACACCGCGCCCCTCTCCCCCAGACACCGCGCTCCTCTCCCCCAGACACCGCCCCTCACCCCCAGACACCGCGCCCCTCAGACACAGCGTCCCTCACCCTCAGACACTGGGCCCATCTCCCCCAGACACCGCGCCCCTCACCCCCAGACACGGCGTCCTTCACCCCCAGACACCGCCCCTCACCCACAGACACCACGCCCCCTCACCCCCAGACACCGCCCCTCACCCTCAGACACTGACCTCCCTGCCCCCCAGACAGACCGCCCCTCTCCGCCAGGCAACGCGCCCCTCACCCACAGACACCGCGCCCCTCACCCTCAGACACCGCGTCCCTCACCCCCAGACACCGCGCCCCTCACCCCCAGACACCGCGTCCCTCACCCCCAGACACGGCGCCCCCTCACCCCCAGACACCGCCACTCACCCCCAGAAACCGCGCCCCTCACCCTCAGACACAGCGTCCCTCACCCTCAGACACCGCACCCCCTCCACCCCAGACACCGCGCCCTTCACCCCCAGACACCGCGCTCCCTCACCCCCAGACACCGCGCCCCCTCACCCTCAGACACACCGCCCCCTCACCCTCAGACACCGTGCCCCTCACCCCAGACACCGCGCTCCCTCACCTCCAGACACCGCGCCCCCTCACCCCCAGACACGGCGCCCCCTCACCCCCAGACACCGCCCCTCTCCCCCAGACACCCCGCCTCACCCCCAGACACCCCGCCCCTCACTCCCGACATCGCCCCTCCCCCCAGTCACCGCCCCCCTCCCCCCCGACACCGCGCCCCTCACCCTCAGACACAGCGTCCCTCACCCTCAGACACCGCACCCCCTCAACCCCAGACACCGCGCCCCTCACCCCCAGACACCGCGCTCCCTCACCCCCAGACACCGCGCCCCCTCACCCCCAGACACACCTCCCCCTCACCCCCAGACACCGTGCTCCCTCACCTCCAGACACCGCGCCCCCTCACCCCCAGACACACCACCACCTCACCCTCAGACACCGCGCCCCCTCACCCTCAGACACACCGCCCCTCACCCTCAGACACCGTGCCCCTCACCCTCAGACACCGCGTCCCTCACCCCCAGACACAGCGCCCCTACCCTCAGACTCCGCGCCCCCTCACCTCCAGACACACCGCCCCCTCACCCTCAGACACCGTGCCCCTCACCCTCAGACACCGCGTCCCTCACCCCCAGACACAGGGCCCCTCACCCTCATACACCGCGCCCCTCACGCCCTGACACCGCGCTCCGTCACCCCCAGACACCGCGCGCCCTCAACCCCAGACTCCGCGCCCCCTCACCCCCGGACACCCCGCCCCTCACCCCCAGACACCGCACTCCCTCACCCCCAGACACCGCGCCCCTCACCCCCAGACATCGCGCCCCTCACCCTCAGACACCGCGTCCCTCACCCCCAGACACCGCGTCCCTCATCCCCAGACACCGCGCCCCCTCACCCGCAGACACCGCCCCTCTCTCCCAGACACCGCCCCTCTCCCCCCCAGACACCGCCCCTCACCCCCTGACACCGCCCCTCACTCCCAGGCACACCGCCCCTCACCCCCAGACACCGCCCCTCTCCCCCTGTCACCGCGCCCCTCTCCCCCAGACACCGCGCCCCTCTCCCCCAGACACCACGCCCCTCTCCCCCAGACACCGACCACCCTCCCCCCCAGACACCGAACCCCTCCCCCCAAGACACACCACCACCTCACCCTCAGACACACCACCACTCTCCCCCAGACACAGCATCTCTCTCCCCCAGACACCGACCCCCCTCCCCCCCAGACAACCTGCCCCTCACCCCACAAACACCCCGCCCTCACCCCCAAAAACACCGCCCCTCACCCCCAAAAACCCCGCCCCTCACCCCCAGACACCCCGCCCCTCACCCCCAGACACCGTGCCCCTCACCCACAGACACCCCGCCCCTCACACCCAGACACCCCGCCCTCTCCTACTCAGGCACCGCGCCCCTCACCCCCAGACACTGCGCCCCATCTCCCCCAGACACAGCGCCCTCACCCCCAGACACGGCGTCCTTCACCCCCAGACACCGCCCCTCACCCCCAGACACCACGCTCCTCCCCCCCAGACACCGACCACCCTCCCCCCCAGACACCGAACCCTTCCCCCCAGACACACCACCCCCCTCACCCTCAGACACACCACCCCTCTCCCCAGACGCACCATCTCTCAGCCCCAGACACCGCGCCCCCTCACCACCAGACACCGCCCCTCTCCCCAGACACACCGCCCCTCACTCTCTGACACCGCGCCCCCCTCACCCCCAGACACGCCGCCCCTCACCCCCAGACACCACGCTCCCTCACCCCCAGACACTGCGCCCCCTCACCCCCAGACACTCCACCCCCTCACCCTCAGACACCGCGCCCCTCACCCTCAGACACCGCGCCCCTCAACCCCAGACACCGCCCCTCTCCCCCAGACACACCGCCCCTCACTCTCAGACACCGCGCCCCCCTCACCCCCAGACACACCGCCCCTCACCCCCAGACACCACGCTCCCTCACCCCCAGACACTGCCCCCCCCTCACCCCCAGACACTCTGCCCCCTCACCCTCAGACACTGCGCCCCTCACCCTCAGACACCGCGCCCCTCACCCCAGACACCGCCCCTCTCCCCAGACACACCGCTCCTCACTCTCAGACACCGCGCCCCCCTCACCCCCAGACACACCGCCCCTCACCCCCAGACACCACGCTCCCTCACCCCCAGACACTCCGCCCCCTTACCCTCAGACACCGCGCCCCTCACCCTCAGACACCGCGCCCCTCTCCCCCAGACACCGCCCCGCACCCTCAGATACCCCGCCCCTCTCCCCCATACAACGCCACTCACCACCAGACACCGCGCCCCTCACCCCCAGACACCGCGCCCCTCAACCCCAGACACCGCGCCCCCTCACCCCCAGACACCGCGCCCCCTGACCCCCAGACACCGCGCCCCCCTGACCCCCAGACACCCCACCACCTCAGCCCCAGACACCGCGCCCCCCTGACACACAGACACCCCACCCCCTCACCCCAGACACCCCGCCCCCTGACCCCCAGACATCCGGCCCCCTTACCCCCAGACACCATGCCCCCTCACCCCCAGACACCGTGCTCCCTCACCCCCAGATATCCCGCCACCTCACGCCCAGACCATGCGCCCCCTCACCCCCAGACACCGCACCCCCTCACCCCCCGACACCGCGCCCCCTCACCCCCAGACACACAGCCCCTCACCCCCAGACACCATGCCACTGAACCCCAGACACCGCGCCTCACCCCCAGACACCGCCCCTCTCCCCAGACACCGCGCCCCTCTCCCCCAGACAACGCGCCCCTCTCCCCCAGACAACGCGCCCCTCACCCTCACACCGTGCCTCACCACCAGACACCGCGCCCCTCACCCCCAGACATTCCGCCCATCACCCCCAGATACCGCGCTCCCTCACCCCCAGACACCGCGTTCCCTCACCCCCAGACACCGTGCCCACTCACCCCCAGACACCCGGCCCCTCACCCCCAGACACCGCGCTCCCTCACCCCCAGACACCGCGCCCCCTCACCCCCAGACACACCGCCCCCTCACCCACAGACATCCCGCCCCTCACCCCCTGACACCACGCCCCTCACCCCCAGGCACCGCCCCTCACCCTCAGAAACCGCACCCTTCACCCAAAGGCAACGCGCCTCTCACCCCCAGACACAGCGCCCCTCACCCCCAGACACCACGCCCCTCAACCCCAGACACCGCCCCTCTCCCCCAGACTCAGCGCCCCTCTCCCCAGACAACGTGCCCCTCTCCCCCAGACAACGTGCCCCTCTCCCCAGACAACGCGCCCCTCACCCTCACACCGCGCCTCACCACCAGACACCACGCACCTCACCCCCAGACACCCCGCCCCCTACCCCCGGACACCGCGCTCCCTCACCCCCAGCCACCGCGCTCCCTCACCCCCAGGCACCGCGCCCCCTCACCCCAGACACCCCGCCCCTCACCCTCAGACAACGCGCTCCCTCACCCCCAGACACCGTGCCCCCTCACCCCCAGACACACCGCCCCCTCACCCTCAGACACGGCACCCGTCGCCCCCAAACACCGCGCCCCTCACCCCCAAACACCGCATCCCTCACCCTCAGACACCGCGTCCCTCACCCCCAGACACCGCGCCCCTCACCCTCAGACACGGCGCCCCTCACCCCCAGACACCGCGCTCCCTCACCCCCAGACACCGCGCTCCCTCAACCCCCAGACACCGCGCCCCCTCACCCACAGACACCCCGCCCCTCACCCCCAGACACGGCACTCCCTCGCCCCCAGACACCGCGCCCCCTCACCCCCAGACAACCCGCCCCCTCATCCTCAGACACCGTGCCCCTCACCCCCAGACACTGCGCCCCTCACCCCCAGACACCGCGCCCCTCACCCTCAGACACCGCGTCCCTCACCCACAGACACCGTGCCCCTCACCCCCAGACACCACACCCCTCTCCCCCAGACAACCCGCCCCCTCATCCTCAGACACCGTGCCCCTCACCCCCAGACACCGCGGCCCTCACCCCCAGACACCGCGTCCCTCACGCACAGACACCGTGCCCCTCACCCCCAGACACCACGTCCCTCACCCCCAGACACCGCGACCCCTCACCCCCAGACACCGCCCCTCTCCCCCAGACACACCGCCTCACCCCCAGACATCCCGCCCCTCACCCCCGACACCGCCCCTCCCCCCAGACACCGCCCCCCTCCCCTCCAGACACCGGCCCTCACCCCCAGACATCGCCCCTCACCCACAGACACACCGCCCCTCACCCCCAGACACCGCCCCTCTCCCCAGACACCGCGCCCCTCTCCCCAGACACCGCGCCCCTCTTCCCCAGACACCGCCCCTCACCCTCAGACACAGCGTCCCTCACCCTCAGACACCAAACCCCCTCTACCCCAGACACCGCGCCCCTCACCCCCAGACACACCGCCCCCTCACCCTCAGACACCGTGCACCTCACCCCCAGACACCACGTTCCCTCACGTCCAGACATCGCGCCCCCTCACCCCCAAACACACCGCCACCTCACCCTCAGACACCGCGCCCCCTCACCCCCAGACACACCGCCCCCTCACCCTCAGACACCGTGCCCCTCACCCTCAGAAACCGCGTCCCTCACCCCCAGACACAGCGCCCCTCACCCTCAGACACCGCGCTCCTCACGCCCAGACACCGGGCTCCCTCACCCCCAGACACCGCGCTCCCTCAACCCCAGACACCGTGCCCCCTCACCACCAGACACCCCGCCCCTCACCCCCAGACACCGCACTCCCTCACCCCCAGACACCGCGCCCCCTCACCCCCAGACACCGCCCCTCTCCCCCAGACACACCGCCTCACCCCCAGACACCCCGCCCCTCACCCCCGACACCGCCCCTCCCCCCAGACACCGCCCCCCTCCCCTCCAGACACCGGCCCTAACCCCAGACACCGCCCCTCACCCACAGGCACACCGCCCCTCACCCCCAGACACCGCCCCTCTCCCCCAGACACCGCGCCCCTCTCCCCCAGACACCGCCCCTCCCCCACAGACACACCGCCCCTCACCCCCAGACACTGCACCTCTCCCCAGCCACCGCGCCCCTCTCCCCCAGACACCACGCCCCTCTCCCCCAGACACCGCCCCTCACTCCCAGACACCGCGCCCCTCACCCTCAGACACAGCGTCCCTCACCCCCAGACACAGTACCCCCTCAACCCCAGACACTGCGCCCCTCACCCCCAGACACCGCGCTCCCTCACCCGCAGACACCGCGCCCCCTCACCCCCAGACACAC
>NC_140998.1:189493178-189511720 GCF_052327205.1 Somniosus microcephalus
ACCCCCAGACACCACGCCCTCTCACCACCAGACACCGCCCCTCTCCCCCAGACACACCGCCCCTCACTCTCTGACACCGCGCCCCCCTCACCCCCAGACACACCGCCCCTCACCCTCAGACACCACGCTCCCTCACCCCCAGACACTGCGCCCCCCTCACCCCCAGACACTCCATCCCGTCACCCTCAGGCACCGCGCCCCTCACCCTCAGACACCGCGCCCCTCACCCCCAGACACCGCCCCTCTCCCCCAGACACACCGCCCCTCACTCTCAGACACCGCGCCCCCCTCACCCCCAGACACACCGCCCCTCACCCCCAGACACCACGCTCCCTCACCCCCAGACACTGCCCCACCCTCACCCCCAGACACTCTGCCCCCTCACCCACAGACACCGCGCCCCTCACCCTCAGACACCGCGCCCCTCACCCGCAGGCACCACCCCTCTCCCCCAGACACACCGCCCCTCACTCTCAGACACCGCTCCCCCCTCACACGCAGACACACCGCCCCTCACCCCCAGACACCACGCTCCCTCACCCCCAGACACCGCGCCCCCTCACCCCCAGACACTCCGCCCCCTTACCCTCAGACACCGCGCCCCTCACCCTCAGACACCGCGCCGCTCTCCGCCAGACACCGCCCCGCACCCTCAGACACCCCGCCCCTCTCCCCCAGACACCGCCACTCACCACCAGACACCGCGCCCCTCACCCCCAGACACCGCGCCCCTCAACCCCAGACACCGCGCCCCCTCACCCCCAGACACCGCGCCCCCTCACCCCCAGACAACGCGCCCCCCTCACCCCCAGACACCCCACCCCCTCACCCCCAGACACTGCGCCCCCCTGACACACAGACACCCCACCCCCTCACCCCCAGACACCCCGCCCCCTGACCCCCAGACATCCGGCCCCCTTACCCCCAGACACCACGCCCCCTCACCCCCAGACACCACGCCCCTCACCCTCAGACACCGCGCCCCTCACCCCCAGACACCGCCCCTCTCCCCCAGACACACCGCTCCTCACTCTCAGACACCGCGCCCCCCTCACCCCCAGACACACCGCCCCTCACCCCCAGACACCACGCTCCCTCACCCCCAGACACCGCGCCCCCCTCACCCCAGACACTCCGCCCCCTTACACTCAGACACCGCGCCCCTCACCCTCAGACACCCCGCCCCTCTCCCCCAGACACCGCCACTCACCACCAGACACCGCGCTCCCTCACCCCCAGACACCGCGCCCCCTCACCCCCAGACACACCGCCCCCTCACCCTCAGACACCGTGCCCCTCACCCTCAGACACCGTGCTCCCTCACCTCCAGACACCGCGGCCCCTCACCCCCAGACACACCGCCACCTCACCCTCAGACACCGCGCCCCCTCACCCCCAGCCACCGCGCTCCCTCACCCCCAGGCACCGCGCCCCCTCACCCCAGACACCCCGCCCCTCACCCTCAGAGACCGCGCTCCCTCACCCTCAGACACCGCGTTCCCTCACCCCCAGACACCGTGCCCCCTCACCCCCAGACACACCGCCCCCTCACCCTCAGACACGGCGCCCCTCGCCCCCAGACACCGCGCCCCTCACCCCCAGACACCGCATCCCTCACCCTCAGACACCGCGTCCCTCACCCCCAGACACCGCGCCCCTCACCCTCAGACACGGCGCCCCTCACCCCCAGACACACCGCCACCTCACCCTCAGACACCGCGCCCCCTCACCCCCAGACACCGCGCGCCCTCAACCCCAGACATCACGCCCCCTCACCCCCAGACACCCCGCCCCTCACCCCCAGACACCGCACTCCCTCACCCCCAGACACCGCGCCCCTCACCCCCAGACACCGCGCCCCTCACCCTCAGACACCGCATCCCTCACCCCCAGACACCGCGCCCCTCACCCCCAGACACCGCATCCCTCACCCCCAGACACCGCGCACCCTCACCCCCAGGCACCACCCCTCTCCCCCAGACACCGCCCCCCTCCCCCCCAGACACCGCCCCTCACTCCCAGACACACCGCCCCTCACCCCCAGACACCGCCCCTCTCCCCCAGACACCGCGCCCCTCTCCCCCAGACACCGCGCCCCTCTCCCCCAGACACCGCGCCCCTCTCCCCCAGACACTGCCCCTCACCCCCAGACGCCGCGCCCCCTCAGACACAGCGTCCCTCACCCTCAGACACCGCGCCCCATCTCCCACAGACACGGCGCCCCTCACCCCCAGACACGGCGTCCTTCACCCCCAGACACCGCCCCTCACCCACAGACACCACGCCCCCTCACCCCCAGACACCGCCCCTCACCCTCAGACACCGACCTCCCTGCCCCCCAGACACACCGCCCCTCTCCCCCAGGCAACGCGCCCCTCACCCCCAGACACCGCGCCCCTCCCCCCCAGACACCGACCACCCTCCCCCCCAGACACCGAACCCCTCCCCCCCAGACACACCACCCCCTCACCCTCAGACACACCACCCCTCTCCCCCAGACACCGACCCCCCTCCCCCCCAGACAACCTGCCCCTCACCCCAGACACCCCGCCCCTCACCCCCAAAAACCCCGCCTCTCACTCCCAAAAACCCCGCCCCTCACCCCCAGACACCCCGCCCCTCACCCCCAGACACCGTGCCCCTCACCCACAGACACCCCGCCCCTCACCCCCAGACACCCCGCCCTCTCATACTCAGACTCCATGCCCCTCACCCCCAGACACCGCGCCCCTCACCCCCAGACACCGCGCCCCTCACCCTCAGACACCGCATCCCTCACCCCCAGACACCGCGCCCCTCACCCCCAGACACCGCGTCCCTCACCCCCAGACACCACTCCCTCTCACCACCAGACACCGCCCCTCTCCCCCAGACACACCGCCCCTCACTCTCTGACACCGCGCCCCCCTCACCCCCAGACACACCGCCCCTCACCCTCAGACACCACGCTCCCTCACCCCCAGACACTGCGCCCCCCTCACCCCCAGACACTCCATCCCGTCACCCTCAGGCAGCGCGCCCCTCACCCTCAGACACCGCGCCCCTCACCCCCAGACACCGCCCCTCTCCCCCAGACACACCGCCCCTCACTCTCAGACACCGCGCCCCCCTCACCCCCTGACACACCGCCCCTCACCCCCAGACACCACGCTCCCTCACCCCCAGACACTGCCCCACCCTCACCCCCAGACACTCTGCCCCCTCACCCACAGACACCGCGCCCCTCACCCTCAGACACCGCGCCCCTCACCCGCAGGCACCGCCCCTCTCCCCCAGACACACCGCCCCTCACTCTCAGACACCGCTCCCCCCTCACACGCAGACACACCGCCCCTCACCCCCAGACACCACGCTCCCTCACCCCCAGACACCGCGCCCCCCTCACCCCCAGACACTCCGCCCCCTTACCCTCAGACACCGCGCCCCTCACCCTCAGACACCGCGCCCCCTCACCCCCAGACTCCGCCCCTCTCCCCCAGACACCGCCCCTCTCCCCCAGACATCACGCTCCTCCCCCCCAGACACCGACCACCCTCCCCCCCAGACACCGAACCCTTCCCCCCCAGACACACCACACCCTCACCCTCAGACACACCACCCCTCTCCCCCAGACACACCATCTCTCAGCCCCAGACACCGCGCCCCCTCACCACCAGACACCGCCCCTCTCCCCCAGACACACCGCCCCTCACTCTCTGACACCGCGCCCCCCTCACCCCCAGACACGCCGCCCCTCACCCCCAGACACCACGCTCCCTCACCCCCAGACACTGCGCCCCCCTCACCCCCAGACACTCCACCCCCTCACCCTCAGACACCGCGCCCCTCACCCTCAGACACCGCGCCCCTCAACCCCAGACACCGCCCCTCTCCCCCAGACACACCGCCCCTCACTCTCAGACACCGCGCCCCCCTCACCCCCAGACACACCGCCCCTCACCCCCAGACACCACGCTCCCTCACCCCCAGACACTGCCCCCCCCTCACCCCCAGACACTCTGCCCCCTCACCCTCAGACACTGCGCCCCTCACCCTCAGACACCGCGCCCCTCACCCCCAGAGACCGCCCCTCTCCCCCAGACACACCGCTCCTCACTCTCAGACACCGCGCCCCCCCTCACCCCCAGACACACCGCCCCTCACCCCCAGACACCACGCTCCCTCACCCCCAGACACTCCGCCCCCTTACCCTCAGACACCGCGCCCCTCACCCTCAGACACCGCGCCCCTCTCCCCCAGACACCGCCCCGCACCCTCAGATACCCCGCCCCTCTCCCCCATACAACGCCACTCACCACCAGACACCGCGCCCCTCACCCCCAGACACCGCGCCCCTCAACCCCAGACACCGCGCCCCCTCACCCCCAGACACCGCGCCCCCTGACCCCCAGACACCGCGCCCCCCTGACCCCCAGACACCCCACCACCTCAGCCCTTGACACCGCGCCCCCCTGACACACAGACACCCCACCCCCTCACCCCCAGACACCCCGCCCCCTGACCCCCAGACATCCGGCCCCCTTACCCCCAGACACCATGCCCCCTCACCCCCAGACACCGTGCTCCCTCACCCCCAGATATCCCGCCACCTCACGCCCAGACCATGCGCCCCCTCACCCCCAGACACCGCACCCCCTCACCCCCCGACACCGCGCCCCCTCACCCCCAGACACACAGCCCCTCACCCCCAGACACCATGCCACTGAACCCCAGACACCGCGCCTCACCCCCAGACACCGCCCCTCTCCCCAGACACCGCGCCCCTCTCCCCCAGACAACGCGCCCCTCTCCCCCAGACAACGCGCCCCTCACCCTCACACCGTGCCTCACCACCAGACACCGCGCCCCTCACCCCCAGACATTCCGCCCATCACCCCCAGATACCGCGCTCCCTCACCCCCAGACACCGCGTTCCCTCACCCCCAGACACCGTGCCCACTCACCCCCAGACACCCGGCCCCTCACCCCCAGACACCGCGCTCCCTCACCCCCAGACACCGCGCCCCCTCACCCCCAGACACACCGCCCCCTCACCCACAGACATCCCGCCCCTCACCCCCCGACACCACGCCCCTCACCCCCAGGCACCGCCCCTCACCCTCAGAAACCGCACCCTTCACCCAAAGGCAACGCGCCTCTCACCCCCAGACACAGCGCCCCTCACCCCCAGACACCACGCCCCTCAACCCCAGACACCGCCCCTCTCCCCCAGACTCAGCGCCCCTCTCCCCAGACAACGTGCCCCTCTCCCCCAGACAACGTGCCCCTCTCCCCCAGACAACGCGCCCCTCACCCTCACACCGCGCCTCACCACCAGACACCACGCACCTCACCCCCAGACACCCCGCCCCCTACCCCCGGACACCGCGCTCCCTCACCCCCAGCCACCGCGCTCCCTCACCCCCAGGCACCGCGCCCCCTCACCCCAGACACCCCGCCCCTCACCCTCAGACAACGCGCTCCCTCACCCCCAGACACCGTGCCCCCTCACCCCCAGACACACCGCCCCCTCACCCTCAGACACGGAACCCCTCGCCCCCAAACACCGCGCCCCTCACCCCCAAACACCGCATCCCTCACCCTCAGACACCGCGTCCCTCACCCCCAGACACCGCGCCCCTCACCCTCAGACACGGCGCCCCTCACCCCCAGACACCGCGCTCCCTCACCCCCAGACACCGCGCTCCCTCAACCCCCAGACACCGCGCTCCCTCACCCTCAGACACAGCGTCCCTCACCCTCAGGCACCACACCCCCTCTACCCCAGACACCGCGCCCCTCACCCCCAGACACCGCGCTCCCTCACCCCCAGACACCGCACCCCCTCACCCCCAGACACACCGCCCCCTCACCCTCAGACACCGTGCACCTCACACCCAGACACCACGCTCCCTCACCTCCAGACACCGCGCCCCCTCACCCCCAGACACACCGCCACCTCACCCTCAGACACCGCGCCCCCTCACCCCCAGACACACCGCCCCCTCACCCTCAGACACCGTGCCCCTCACCCTCAGAAACCGCGTCCCTCACCCCCAGACACAGCGCCCCTTACCCTCAGACACCGCGCCCCTCACGCCCAGACACCGCGCTCCCTCACCCCCAGACACCGCGCTCCCTCAACCCCAGACACCGTGCCCCCTCACCCCCAGCCACCCCGCCCCTCACCCCCAGACACCGCACTCCCTCACCCCCAGACACCGCGCCCCCTCACCCCCAGACACCGGCCCTCTCCCCCAGACACACCGCCTCACCCCCAGACACTCCGCCCCTCACCCCCGACACCGCTCCTCCCCACAGACACCGCCCCCCTCCCCTCCAGACACCGGCCCTAACACCCAGACACCGCCCCTCACCCACAGGCACACCGCCCCTCACCCCCAGACACCGCCCCTCTCCCCCAGACACCGCGCCCCTCTCCCCCAGACACCGCGCCCCTCTCCCCCAGACACCGCCCCTCAACCACAGACACACCGCCCCTCACCCACAGACACTGCCCCTCTCCCCCAGACACCGCGCCCCTCTCCCCCAGACACCGCCCCTCACCCCCAGACACCGCGCCCCTCACCCTCAGACACAGCGTCCCTCACCCTCAGACACCGCACCCCCTCAACCCCAGACACCGCGCCCCTCACGCCCAGACACCGCGCTCCCTCACCCCCAGACACCGCGCTCCCTCAACCCCAGACACCGATCCCCTCACCCCCAGACACCGCGCCCCTCACCCTCAGACGCCGCGTCCCTCACCCCCAGACACCGCGCCCCTCACCCCCAGACACCGCGTCCCTCACCACCAGACACGGCGCCCCCTCACCCCCAGACACCGCCCCTCTCCCCCAGACACCCCGCCTCACCCCCAGACACCCCGCCTCACCCCCAGACAAGCCGCCCCTCACCCCCAGACACCGCCCCCCTCCCCCAGACACCGCCCCTCTCCCCCAGACACTGCGCCCCTCTCACCTAGACACTGCGCCCCTCTCCCCCAGATACCTCCCCTCACCCCCAGACACCGCGCCCCTCAGACACAGCGTCCCTCACCCTCAGACACCGCGCCCCATCTCCCCCAGACACCGCGCCCCTCATCCCCAGACACGGCGTCCCTCACCCCCAGACCCGGCCCCTCACCCACAGACACCACGCCCCCTCACCCCCAGACACCGCCCCTCACCCTCAGACACCGACCTCCCTGCCCCCCAGACACACCGCCTCTCTCCCCCAGACACCACGCTCCCTCACCCCCAGACACCGCGCCCCCCCTCACCCCCAGACACTCCGCCCCCTCAGACACCGCGCCCCTCACCCTCAGACACCTCGCCCCTCACCCCCAGACACCGCCCCTCTCCCCTAGACACACCGCCCCTCACCCCCAGACACCACGCTCCCTCACCCCCAGACACCACGCTCCCTCACCCCCAGACACCGCGCCCCCTCACCCCCAGACACTCCGCCCCCTCACCCCCAGACACCGCGACCCTCACCCTCAGACACCGCGCCCCTCACCCCCAGACACCGCGCCCCTCACCCCGAGACACCGCGCCAACCACCCCCAGACACCACGCCCCTCACCCCCAGGCACCGCGCCCCCTCACCCAGACACCGCCCCTCAGCCCCAGACACCGTGCCCCTCACCCTCAGACTCTGCGTCCCTCACCCTCAGACACCGCACCCCCTCACACCCAGACACCGCACCCCTCACCCCCAGACACCGCGTCCCTCACACCCAGACACCGCCCCTCACCCCCAGACACCATGCCCCCTCACCCCCAGACACCGCCCCTCACCCTCAGACACCGACCCCCCTGCCCCCCAGACAAACCGCCCCTCTCCCCCAGGCAATGCGCCCCTCACCCCCAGACACCGCGCCCATCCCCACCAGACACCGACCCCCCTCCCCCCCAGACACCCACCCCCCTCCCCCCCAGACACACCGCCCCTCACCCTCAGACACACCACCCCTCTCCCCCAGACACACCATCCCTGTCCCCCCGACACCGACCCCCCTCCCCCCCCAGACACCCCGCCCCTCACCCCACAGACACCACCGCTCACCCCCAGACACCGCGCCCCTCACCCCCAGACACCGCCACTCTCCCCCAGACACCCCGCCCCTCTCCCCCAGACACACCGCCCCTCACCACCAGACATCGCGCCCCTCACCCCCAGACACAGCCCCTCACCCCCAGACACCGCACTCCCTCACCCCCAGACACAGCGCCCCTCACCCCCAGACACCGCGCCCCTCACCCTCAGACACCGCGTCCCTCACCCCCAGACACCGCGCCCCTCACCCCCAGACACCGCGTCCCTCACCCCCAGACACGGCGCACCCTCACCCCCAGACACCGCCCCTCTCCCCCAGACACCCCGCCTCACCCCCAGACACGCTGCCCCTCACAGCCGACACCGCCCCTCCCCCCAGTCACCGCCCCCCTCCCCCCCAGACACCGCCCCCTCACACCCTGACACCACCCCTCACCCCCAGACACACCGCCCCTCACCCTCAGACACTGCCCCTCTCCCCCAGACACCGCGCCCCTCTCCCCCAGACACTGCGCCCCTCTCCCCCAGACACCGCCCCTCACCCCCAGACACCGCGCCCCTCAGACACAGCGTCCCTCACCCTCAGACACCGCGCCCCATCTCCCCCAGACACCGCGCCCCTCATCCCCAGACACGGCGTCCCTCACCCCCAGAGATGGCCCCTCACCCACAGACACCACGCCCCCTCACCCCCAAACACCGCCCCTCACCCTCAGACATCGACCTCCCTGCCCCCCAGACACACCGCCCCTCTCCCCCAGACACCACGCTCCCTCACCCCCAGACACCGCGCCCCCCCCTCACCCCCAGACACTCCGCCCCCTCACCCTCAGACACCGCGCCCCTCACCCTCAGACACCTCGCCCCTCACCCCCAGACACCACCCCTCTCCCCTAGACACACCGCCCCTCACCCCCAGACACCACGCTCCCTCACCCCCAGACACCACGCTCCCTCACCCCCAGACACCGCGCCCCCTCACCCCCAGACACCGCGCTCCCTCACCCTCAGACACCGCGCCCCTCACCCTCAGACATCGCGCCCCTCACCCCCAGACACCACGCTCCCTCACCCCCAGACACTCCGCCCCCTCACCCTCAGACACCGCGCCCCTCACCCTCAGACATCGCGCCCCTCACCCCCAGACACCGCACCTCTCCCCCAGACACACCGCCCCTCACCCCCAGACACCACGCTCCCTCACCCCCAGACACAACGTTCCCTCACCCCCAGACACCGCGCCCCCTCACCCCCAGACACTCCGCCCCCTCACCCCCAGACACCGCGACCCTCACCCTCAGACACCGCGCCCCTCACCCCCAGACTCCGTGCCCCTCACCCCGAGACACCGCGCCAATCACCCCCAGACACCACGCCCCTCACCCCCAGACACCACCCCTCTCCCCCAGACACCGCCCCTCTCCCCCAGACACCGCGACCCTCTCACCCAGACACCGCCCCTCAGCCCCAGACACCCCGCCCCTCACCCCCAGACATCGCACCCCTCACCCCCAGACACAGCCCCTCACCCCCAGACACCGCCCCTCACCCCAGACACAGCCCCTCACCCCCAGACACCGCCCCTCATCCCCAGACACCGCCCCTCACCCCCAGACACCGCGCATCTCATACCCAGACACCACCCCTCACCCCCAGACACACCGACCCTCACTCTCAGACACCTCGCCACCCTCACCAACAGACACACCGCCCCTCACCCCCAGACACCGCGCCCCTCATCCCCAGACACCGCGCCTCACGCCCAGACACCGCCCCTCTCCCCCAGACACCGCGCCCCTCTCCCCCAGACAACGCACCCCTCTCCCCCAGAGAACGCGCCCCTCACCCTCACAAACCGTGCCTCATCACCAGACACCCCGCCCCTCACCCCCAGACACCGCGCTCCCTCACCCCTAGACACCGCGCCCCCTCAACCCCAGACACTCCGCCCCCGCACCCTCATACACCGCCCCTCACCCTGACACCGCACCCCTCACCCCCAGACACCGCGCCAATCACCCCCAGACACCGCGCCCCTCACCCTCAGACACCGCGCCCCTCACCCCCAGACACCGCGCCCCTCACCCCGAGACACCGCGCCAATCACCCCCAGACACCGCGCCCCTCACCCCCAGACACCGCGCCCCCTCACCCCCAGACTCCGCCCCTCTCCCCCAGACACCGCCCCTCTCCCCCAGACATCGCCCCTCTCCCCAGACACCGCGCCCCTCTCCCCCAGACACCACCCCTCACCCTCAGACACCCCGGCCCTCTCCGCCAGACACCGCCCCTCACCCCCAGACACCCCGCCCCTCACCCCCAGACACCGCGCCACCTCACCCCCAGACACCGCGCCCCCTCATCCCCAGACACCGCGCCCTCTCACCCCCAGACACCGCGCCCCCCTCACCCCCAGACACCACGCCCCTCAACACCAGACACCGCCCCTCTCCCCCAGACACCGCCCCCCTCCCCCACAGACACCGCCCCTCACTCCCAGACACACCGCCCCTCACCCCCAGACACCGCCCCTCTCCCCCAGACACAGCGCCCCTCTCCCCCAGACACCGCGCCCCTCTCCCCCAGACATCGCGCCCCTCTCCCCCAGACACCGCCCCTCACCCCCAGACACTGCGCCCCTCAGGCACAGCGTCCCTCACCCTCAGACACCGCGCCCCATTTCCCCCCGACACCGCGCCCCTCACCCCCAGACACGGCGTCCTTCACCCCCAGACACCACCCCTCACAGACAGACACCACGCCCCCTCACCCCCAGACACCGCCCCTCACCCTCAGACACCGACCTCCCTGCCCCCCAGACACACCGCCCCTCTCCCCCAGGCAACGCGCCCCTCACCCCCAGACACCGCGCCCCTCCCCCCCAGACACCGACCACCCTCCCCCCCAGACACCGAACTCCTCCCCCCCAGACACACCACACCCCTCACCCTCAGACACACCACCCCTCTCCCCCAGACACACCATCTCTCTCCCCCAGACACCGACCCCCCTCCCCCCCAGACAACCTGCCCCTCACCCCACAGACACCCCGCCCCTCACCCCCAAAAACCCCGCCCCTCACCCCCAAAAACCCCGCCCCTCACCCCCAGACACCCCGCCCCTCACCCCCAGACACTGTGCCCCTCACCCACAGACACCCCGCCCCTCACCCCCAGGAACCCCGCCCTCTCATACTCAGACACCGTGCCTCTCACCCCCAGACACCGCGCCCCTCACCCCCAGACACCGCGCCCCTCACCCTCAGACACCGCATCCCTTACCCCCAGACACCGCGTCCCTCACCCCCAGACACCGCATCCCTCACCCCCAGACACCACGCCCCCTCACCACCAGACACCGCCCCTCTCCCCCAGACACCGCCCCTCTCCCCCAGACACCGCGCCCCTCTCACCCAGACACCGCCCCTCAGCCCCAGACACCACGCCCCTCACCCCCAGACATCGCACCCCTCACCCCCAGACACAGCCCCTCACCCCCAGACATCGCCCCTCACCCCAGACACAGCCCCTCACCCCCAGACACCGCCCCTCATCCCCAGACACCGCCCCTCACCCCCAGACACCGCGCATCTCATACCCAGACACCACCCCTCACCCCCAGACACACCGACCCTCACTCTCAGACACCTCGCCACCCTCACCAACAGACACACCGCCCCTCACCCCCAGACACCGCGCCCCTCATCCCCAGACACCGCGCCTCACGCCCAGACACCGCCCCTCTCCCCCAGACACCGCGCCCCTCTCCCCCAGACAACGCGCCCCTCTCCCCCAGAGAACGCGCCCCTCACCCTCACAAACCGTGCCTCATCACCAGACACCCCGCCCCTCACCCCCAGACACCGCGCTCCCTCACCCCTAGACACCGCGCCCCCTCAACCCCAGACACTCCGCCCCCGCACCCTCATACACCGCCCCTCACCCTGACACCGCACCCCTCACCCCCAGACACCGCGCCAATCACCCCCAGACACCGCGCCCCTCACCCTCAGACACCGCGCCCCTCACCCCCAGACACCGCGCCCCTCACCCCGAGACACCGCGCCAATCACCCCCAGACACCGCGCCCCTCACCCCCAGACACCGCGCCCCCTCACCCCCAGACTCCGCCCCTCTCCCCCAGACACCGCCCCTCTCCCCCAGACATCGCCCCTCTCCCCAGACACCGCGCCCCTCTCCCCCCAGACACCACCCCTCACCCTCAGACACCCCGGCCCTCTCCGCCAGACACCGCCCCTCACCCCCAGACACCCCGCCCCTCACCCCCAGACACCGCGCCACCTCACCCCCAGACACCGCGCCCCCTCATCCCCAGACACCGCGCCCTCTCACCCCCAGACACCGCGCCCCCCTCACCCCCAGACACCACGCCCCTCAACACCAGACACCGCCCCTCTCCCCCAGACACCGCCCCCCTCCCCCACAGACACCGCCCCTCACTCCCAGACACACCGCCCCTCACCCCCAGACACCGCCCCTCTCCCCCAGACACAGCGCCCCTCTCCCCCAGACACCGCGCCCCTCTCCCCCAGACATCGCGCCCCTCTCCCCCAGACACCGCCCCTCACCCCCAGACACTGCGCCCCTCAGACACAACGTCCCTCACCCTCAGACACCGCGCCCCATCTCCCCCAGACACCGCGCCCCTCACCCCCAGACACGGCGTCCTTCACCCCCAGACACCGCCCCTCACCCACAGACACCACGCCCCCTCACCCCCAGACACCGCCCCTCACCCTCAGACACCGACCTCCCTGCCCCCAAGACACACCGCCCCTCTCCCCCAGGCAACGCGCCCCTCACCCCCAGACACCGCGCCCCTCCCCCCCAGACACCGACCACCCTCCCCCCCAGACACCGAACTCCTCCCCCCCAGACACACCACCCCCTCACCCTCAGACACACCACCCCTCCCCCAGACACACCACACACCATCTCTCTCCCCAGACACCGACCCCCCTCCCCCCCAGACAACCTGCCCCTCACCTCACAGACACCCCGCCCCTCACCCCCAAAAACCCCGCCCCTCACCCCCAAAAACCCGCCCCTCAACCCCAGACACCCCGCCCCTCACCCCCAGACACTGTGCCCCTCACCACAGGACACCCCGCCCCTCACCCCCAGGAACCCCGCCCTCTCATACTCAGACACCGTGCCCCCTCACCCCCAGACACCGCGCCCCTCACCCCCAGACACCGCGCCCCTCACCCTCAGACACCGCAATCCCTTACCCCAGACACCGCGTCCCTCACCCCCCAGACACCGCAATCCCTCACCCCCAGACACCACGCCCCCTCACCACCAGACACCGCCCCTCTCCCCCAGACACCGCCCCTCTCCCCCAGACACCGCGCCCCTCTCACGCAGACACCGCCCCTCAGCCCCAGACACCCCGCCCCTCACCCCCAGACATCGCACCCCTCACCCCCAGACACAGCCCCTCACCCCCAGACATCGCCCCTCACCCCAGACACAGCCCCTCACCCCAGACACCGCCCCTCATCCCCAGACACCGCCCCTCACCCCAGACACCGCGCATCTCATACCCAGACACCACCCCTCAACCCCCAGACAAACCGACCCTCACTCTCAGACACCTCGCCACCCTCACCAACAGACACACCGCCCCTCACCCCCAGACACCCGCGCCCCTCATCCCCAGGACACCGCGCCTCACGCCCCAGACACCGCCCCTCTCCCCCAGACACCGCGCCCCTCTCCCCCAGACAACGCGCCCCTCTCCCCCAGAGAACGCGCCCCTCACCCTCACAAACCGTGCCTGATCACCAGACACCCCCGCCCCTCACCCCCAGACACCGCGCTCCCTCACCCCTAGACACCGCGCCCCCTCAACCCCAGACACTCCGCCCCCCGCACCCTCATCATACACCGCCCCTCACCCCTGACCACCGCACCCCTCACCCACAGACACCGCGCCAATCACCCCCAGGACACCGCGCCCCTCACCCTCAGACACCGCGCCCCTCACCCCCAGACAACCGCGCCCCTCACCCCCAGGACTCCGCCCCTCTCCCCCAGACACCGCCCCTCTCCCCCAGACATCGCCCCTCTCCCCAGACACCGCGCCCCCTCTCCCCCAGACACCACCCCTCACCCTCAGACACCCCGGCCCTCCTCCGCCAGACACCGCCCCTCACCCCCAGACACCCCGCCCCCTCACCCCCAGACACCGCGCCACCTCACCCCCAGACACCGCGCCCCTCATCCCAGACACCGCGCCCTCTCACCCCCAGACACCGCGCCCCCCTCACCCCCAGACACCACGCCCCTCAACACCAGACACCGCCCCTCTCCCCCAGACAACCGCCCCCCTCCCCCACAGGACACCGCCCCTCACTCCCAGACACACCGCCCCCTCACCCCCAGACACCGCCCCTCTCCCCCAGACACAGCGCCCCTCTCCCCCAGACACCGCGCCCCTCTCCCCCAGACATCGCGCCCCTCTCCCCCAGACACCGCCCCTCACCCCCAGACACTGCGCCCCTCAGACACAACGTCCCTCACCCTCAGACACCGCGCCCCATCTCCCCCAGGACACCGCGCCCCTCACCCCCAGGACACGGCGTCCTTCACCCCCAGACACCGCCCCCTCACCCACAGACACCACGCCCCCTCACCCCCAGACACCGGCCCCCTCACCCTCAGACACCGACCTCCCTGCCCCCAAGACACACCGCCCCTCTCCCCCAGGCAACGCGCCCCTCACCCCCAGACACCGCGCCCCTCCCCCCCAGACACCGACCACCCTCCCCCCAGACACCGAACTCCTCCCCCCCAGACACACCACCCCCTCACCCTCAGGACACACCACCCCTCTCCCCCAGACACACCATCTCTCTCCCCCAGACACCGACCCCCCTCCCCCCCAGACAACCTGCCCCTCACCTCACAGACCACCCCGCCCCTCACCCCCAAAAAACCCCGCCCCTCACCCCCAAAAAACCCCGCCCCTCAACCCCAGACACCCCCGCCCCTCACCCCCAGACACTGTGCCCCTCACCCACAGACACCCCGCCCCTCACCCCCAGGAACCCCGCCCTCTCATACTCAGACACCGTGCCCCTCACCCCCAGACAACCGCGCCCCTCACCCCCAGACCACGCGCCCCCTCACCCTCAGACACCGCATCCCTTACCCCCAGACACCGCGTCCCTCACCCCCAGACACCGCATCCCTCACCCCCAGACACCACGCCCCCTCACCACCAGACACCGCCCCTCTCCCCCAGACACCGCCCCTCTCCCCCAGACACCGCGCCCCCTCTCACGCAGACACCGCCCCTCAGCCCCAGACACCCCGCCCCTCACCCCCAGACATCGCACCCCTCACCCCCAGACACAGCCCCTCACCCCCAGACATCGCCCCTCACCCCAGACACAGCCCCTCACCCCCAGACACCGCCCCTCATCCCCAGGACACCGCCCCTCACCCCAGACCACCGCGCATCTCATACCCAGACACCACCCTCACCCCCAGACAAACCGACCCTCACTCTCAGACACCTCGCCACCCTCACCAACAGACACACCGCCCCTCACCCCCCAGACACCGCGCCCCTCATCCCCAGACACGCGCCCTCACGCCCAGACACCGCCCCTCTCCCCCAGACACCGCGCCCCTCTCCCCCAGACAAACGCGCCCCTCTCCCCAGAGAACGCGCCCCTCACCCTCACAAACCGTGCCTGATCACCAGACACCCCGCCCCTCACCCCCAGACACCGCGCTCCCTCACCCCTAGACACCGCGCCCCCTCAACCCCAGACACTCCGCCCCCGCACCCTCATACACCGCCCCTCACCCTGACACCGCACCCCTCACCCACAGGACACCGCGCCAATCACCCCCAGACACCGCGCCCCTCACCCTCAGACACCGCGCCCCTCACCCCCAGACACCGCGCCCCTCACCCCGAGGACACCGCGCCAATCACCCCCAGGACACCGCGCCCCTCACCCCCAGACACGGCGCCCCCATCACCCCCAGACTCCGCCCCTCTCCCCCAGACACCGCCCCTCTCCCCCAGACATCGCCCCTCTCCCCAGACACCGCGCCCCTCTCCCCCAGACACCACCCCTCACCCTCAGACACCCCGGCCCTCTCCGCCAGGACACCGCCCCTCACCCCCAGACACCCCGCCCCTCACCCACAGACACCGCGCCACCTCACCCCCAGACACCGCGCCCCCTCATCCCCAGACAAACGCGCCCTCTCACCCCCAGACACCGCGCCCCCCCTCACCCCAGACACCACGCCCCTCAACCCCAGACACCGCCCCTCACTCTCAGACACCGCCCCTCACCCCCAGACACTGCGCCCCTCACCCTCAGACACCGCGCCACTCAACCCCAGACACCGACCCTCACTCTCAGACACCGCGCCCCCTTACTCCCAGACACACACCACCCCTCACCCCCGGGACACCGCGCCCCTCAACCCCAGACACCGCGCCTCACCCCAGGACACCGCCCCTCTCCCCCAGACACCGCGCTCCCTCACCCCCAGACATCGCCGCGCCCTCAACCCCAGAACACCGCGCCCCCTCACCCGCAGACACCCCGCCCCTCACCCCAGACACCGCACTCCTCACCCCCAGACACCGTGCCCCTCACCCCCAGACACCGCGCCCACACCCTCAGACACCGCGTCCCTCACCCCCAGACACCGCGCCCCTCACCCCCAGGACACCGCGTCCCCCACCCCCAGACACCGCGCCCCCCTCACCCCCAGGACACCGCCCCTCTCCCCAGACCACCGTCCCCTCCCCCACAGACGCCGCCCCTCACTCCCAGACACACCGCCCCTCACCCCCAGACACCGCCCCTCTCCCCCAGACACCGCGCCCCCTCTCCCCCAGACACCGCGCCCCTCTCCCCCAGACATCGCGCCCCTCTCCCCCAGACACCGCCCCTCACCCCCAGGACACTGAGCCCCTCAGACACAGCGTCCCTCACCCTCAGACACCGCGCCCCATCTCCCCAGACACCGCGCACCTCACCCCCAGACACGGCGTCCTTCACCCCCAGACACCGCCCCTCACCAACAGACACCACGCCCCCTCACCCCCAGGACACCGCCCCTCCACCCTCAGACACCGACCTCCCTGCCCCCCAGACCACACCGCCCCTCTCCCCCAGGCAAACGCGCCCCTCCCCCCCAGACACCGCGCCCCCTCCCCCCCAGACACCGACCACCCTCCCCCCCAGACACCGAACCCCTCCCCCCCAGACAACACCACCCCCTCACCCTCAGACACACCACCCCTCTCCCCCAGACACACCCATCTCTCTCCCCAGACACCGACCCCCCTCCCCCCCAGACAACCTGCCCCTCACCCCACAGACACCCCGCCCCTCACCCCCAAAAAACCCCGCCCCTCTCCCCCAAAAACCCCGCCCCTCACCCCCAGACACCCCGCCCCTCACCCCCAGACCACTGTGCCCCTCACCCACAGACACCCCGCCCCTCACCCCCCAGGAACCCCGCCCTCTCATACTCCAGACACCCGTGCCCCTCACCCCCAGACACCGCGCCCCTCACCCTCAGGACACCGCTTCCCTTACCCCCAGACCCACCGCGCCCCTCACCCCCAGACACCGCATCCCTCACCCCCAGACACCACGCCCCCCTCACCACCAGACACCGCCCCTCTCCCCCAGACACACCGCCCCTCACTCTCAGACATCGCGCCCCCCTCACCCCCCAGACACACCGCCCCTCACCCCCAGACACCACGCTCCACTCACCCCCAGACACTGCCCCCCCTCACCCCCAGACACTCTGCCCCCTCACCCTCAGGACCACCGCGCCCCCTCACCCCTCAGACACCGCGCCCCTCACCCCCCACCACACCGCCCCTCTCCCCCAGACACACCGCTCCTCACTCTCAGACACCGCGCCCCCTCACCCCCAGACACACCGCCCCTCACCCCCAGGACACCACGCTCCCTCACCCCCAGACACCGCGCCCCCCTCACCCCCAGACACTCCGCCCCCCTTACCCTCAGACACCGCGCCCCTCACCCTCAGACACCCCGCCCCTCTCCCCAGACACCGCCACTCACCACCAGACACCGCGCTCCCCTCACCCCCAGACACCGCTCCCCCTCACCCCCAGACACACCGCCCCCTCACCCTCAGACACCGTGCCCCTCACCCCCAGACACCGTGCTCCCTCACCTCCAGACACCGCGCCCCCTCACCCCCAGACACACCGCCACCTCACCCTCAGACACCGCGCCCCCTCACCCCCAGACACAGCGCCCCCTCACCCTTAGACACCGTGCCCCTCACCCTCAGACACCGCGTCCCTCACCCCCAGACACAGCGCCCCTCACCCTCAGACTCCGCACCCCCTCACCTCCAGACACACCGCCCCCTCACCCTCAGACACCGTGCCCCTCACCCTCAGACACCGCGTCCCTCACCCCCAGACACAGCGCCCCTCACCCTCAGACACCACGC
>NC_140998.1:189512220-189550642 GCF_052327205.1 Somniosus microcephalus
GGGGCGGCGGTGTCTGGGGGAGAGGGGCGGTGTCTGGGGGAGAGGGGCGGTGTCTGGGGGTGAGGGATGCGGTGTCTGGGGTGTGAGGGACGCGGGTGTCTGGGGGTAAGGGATGCGGTGTCTGAGGGTGAGGGGCGCGGTGTCTGGGGGTGAGGGGCGCGGTGTCTGGGGGTGAGGGGCGCGGTGTCTGGGGGTGAGGGGCACGGTGTCTGAGTATGAGAGGGCGGGGTTCCTGGGGGTGAGGGGCGGGGTGTCTGTGGGTGAGGGGCACAGTGTCTGGGGGTGAGGGGCGGGGTGTCTGGGGGTGAGGGGCGGGGTTTTTGGGGGTGAGGGGCGGGGTTTTTGGGGGTGAGGGGCGGGGTGTCTGTGGGGTGAGGGGCAGGTTGTCTGGGGGGGAGGGGGGTCGGTGTCTGGGGGAGAGAGATGGTGTGTCTGGGGGAGAGGGGTGGTGTGTCTGAGGGTGAGGGGGTGGTGTGTCTGGGGGGGAGGAGTTCGGTGTCTGGGGGGGAGGGTGGTCGGTGTCTGGGGGGGAGGGGCGCGGTGTCTGGGGGTGAGGGGCGCGTTGCCTGGGGGAGAGGGGCGGTGTGTCTGGGGGGCAGGGAGGTCGGTGTCTGAGGGTGAGGGGCGGTGTCTGGGGGTGAGGGGGCGTGGTGTCTGTGGGTGAGGGGTGGTGTCTGGGGGTGAAGGACGCCGTGTCTGGGGGTGAGGGGCGCGGTGTCGGGGGGAAATGGGGCGCGGTGTCTGAGGGTGAGGGACGCTGTGCCTGAGGGGCGCAGTGTCTGGGGGTGAGGGGCGGTGTCTGGGGGAGAGGGGCGCGATGTCTGGGGGAGAGGGGCGCGGTGTCTGGGGGAGAGGGGCGCTGTGTCTGGGGGAGAGGGGCGGTGTCTGGGGGTGAGGGGCGGTGTGTCTGGGAGTGAGGGGCGGTGTCTGTGGGGGAGGGGGGCGGTGTCTGGGGGAGAGGGGCGGTGTCTGGTGTTGAGGGGCGTGGTGTCTGGGGGTGAGGGGGGCGCGGTGTCTGGGGGTGAGAGGGCGCGGTGTCTGGGGATGAGGGGGCGCGGTGTCTGGGGGTGAGGTGGCGCGGTGTCTGGGGGTGAGGGGCGGGGTGTCTGGGGGTGAGGGGCGGTGTCTGGCGGAGAGGGCCGGGGTGTCTGAGGGTGAGGGGTGGTGTCTGGGGGAGAGGGGCGCGGTGTCTGGGGAGAGGGGCGATGTCTGGGGGAGAGGGGCGGTGTCTGGGGTAGAGGGGCGGAGTCTGGGGGTGAGGGGGCGCGGTGTCTGGGGGTGAGGGGCGCGGTGTCTGGGGGTGATTGGCGCGGTGTCTCGGGGTGAGCGGCGCGGTGTCTGGGGGTGAGGGGCGCGGTGTCTGAGGGTGAGGGGCGCGGTGTCTGGGGGTGATTGGCGCGGTGTCTGGGGGTGAGGGGTGCGGTGTCAGGGTGAGGGGCGGTGTATGAGGGTGCGGGGGCGGAGTGTCTGGGGTTGAGGGGGCGCGGTGTCTAGGGGTGAGGGAGCGCGGTGTCTGGGGGTGAGGGGCGGGGTGTCTGGTGATGAGGCACGGTTTGTGAGGGTGAGGGGCGCGTTCTCTGGGGGAGAGGGGTGCGTTGTCTGGGGGAGAGGGGCGCGGTGTCTGGGGGAGAGGGGCGGTGTCTGGGCGTGAGGCGCGGTGTCTGGGGATGAGGGGCGCGGTGTCTGGGGGTGAGGGGCGGTGTGTCTGTTGGTGAGGGTGGCGAGGTGTCTGAGAGTGAGGGTCGGTGTGTCTGGGGGTGAGGGGTGGTGTCTGGGTATGAGATGCGCGGTGTCTGGGGGTGATGGGCGGTGTCTGGGGATGAGGGGCGGTGTCTGGGGGTGAGGGGCTGTGTCTGGGGTGAGGGGCGGTGTCTGGGGGTGAGGGGCTGTGTCTGGGGGTGAGGGGTGCGATGTCTGGGGGTGAGGGGCGGGGTGTCTGGGGCTGAGGGGCGGTGTCTGGGTGAGAGGGTCGCGGTGTCTGGGGGAGAGGGGCGGTGTCTGGGGGAGAGGGGTGGTGTCTGGGGGTGAGGGGCGTGGTGTCTGGGGGTGATTGGCGCGGTGTCTCGGGGTGAGGGGCACGGTGTCTGGGGGTGAGGGGCGCGGTGTCTGAGGGTGAGGGTCGCGGTGTCTGGGGGTGAGGGGGCGGAGTGTCTGGGGGTGAGGGGGCGCGGTGTCTGGGGGTGAGGGAACGTGGTGTCTGGGGGTGAGGGAGCGTGGTGTCTGGGGGTGAGGGGCGGTGTGTCTGGGGGAGAGGTGCGGTGTCTGGGGGTGAGGGGCGCGATGTCTGAGGGTGAGGGGCGCGGTGTCTGAGGGTGAGGGGGCGGAGTGTCTGGGGGTGAGGGAGCGTGGTGTCTGGGGGTGAGGGGCGCGATGTCTGAGGGTGAGGGGCGCGGTGTCTGAGGGTGAGGGAGCGCGGTGTCTGGGGGTGAGGGGGCGCGGTGTCTGGGGGTGAGGGAGCGTGGTGTCTGGGGGTGAGGGAGCGTGGTGTCTGGGGGTGAGGGGCGGTGTGTCTAGGGGAGAGGGGTGGTGTCTGGGGGTGAGGGGCGAGGTGTCTGAGGGTGAGGGGCGCGGTGTCTGAGGGTGAGGGGGCGGAGTGTCTGGGGGTGAGGGGGGCGCGGTGTCTGGGGGTGAGGGAGCGTGGTGTCTGGGGGAGAGGGGCGGTGTGTCTGGGGGGCAGGGAGGTCGATGTCTGAGGGTGAGGGGCGGTGTTTGGGGGTGAGGGGGCGTGGTGTCTGTGGGTGAGGGGCCGTCTCTGGGGGTGAGGGACGCCGTGTCTGGGGATGAGGGGCGCGGTGTCTGGGGGAGATGGGGCGCGGTGTCTGAGGGTGAGGGACGCTGTGTCTGAGGGGCGCGGTGTCTGGGGGTGAGGGGAGGTATCTGGGGGAGAGGGGCGCAGTGTCTGGGGGAGAGGGGCGCGGTGTCTGGGGGAGAGGGGCGGTGTCTGGGGGTGAGGGGCGGTGTGTCTGGGGGTGAGGTGCGGTGTCAGGGGGTGAGGGGGCGGTGTCTGGGGGGGAGGGGGGGTGGTGACTGGGGGGAGGGGCGGTGTCGGGGGTGAGGGGCGGCTTGTCTGGGGGTGAGGCGGGGTGCCTGGGGGAGAGGGGCGGTGTCTGGGGGTGAGGGGGCGCCGTGTCTGGGGGTGAGGGGCGCGGTGTCTGGGGGTGAGGGACGCGGTGTCTGAGGGTGAGGGGCGCGGTGTCTGGGGGAGAGGGGCGCGGTGTCTGGGGGAGAGGGGCGGTGTCTGGGGGTGAGGGGCGGTGTGTCTGGGGGTGAGGGGTGGTGTCAGGGTGTGAGGGGGCGGTGTCTGGGGGGGAGGGGGGCGGTGACTGGGGGGAGGGGCGGTGTCGGCTGTGAGGGGCGGCGTGTCTGGGGGTGAGGCGGGGTGTCTGGGGGAGAGGGGCGGTGTCTGGGGGTGAGGGGGCGCCGTGTCTGGGGGTGAGGGACGCGGTGTCTGGGGGTGAGGGGCGCGGTGTCTGGGGGTGAGGGACGCGGTGTCTGAGGGTGAGGGGCGCGGTGTCTGGGGGTGAGGGGCGCGGTGTCTGGGGGTGAGGGAGCGCGGTGTCTGGGGGTGAGGGGCGGTGTGTCTGGGGGAGAGGGGCGGGGTGTCTGGGGGAGAGGGGCGGTGTCTGGGGGTGAGGGGGCGCCGTGTCTGGGGGTGAGGGACGCGGTGTCTGGGGGTGAGGGACGCGGTGTCTGAGGGTGAGGGGCGCGGTGTCTGGGGGTGAGGGGCGCGGTGTCTGGGGGTGAGGGAGTGCGGTGTCTGGGGGTGAGGGGCGGTGTGTCTGGGGGTGAGGGGTGCGATGTCTGGGGGTGAGGGGCGGGGTGTCTGGGGCTGAGGGGCGGTGTCTGGGTGAGAGGGGCGCGGTGTCTGGGGGAGAGGGGCGGTGTCTGGGGGAGAGGGGCGGTGTCTGGTGGTGAGGGGGCGTGGTGTCTGGGGGTGAGGGATGCGGTGTCTGGGGGTGAGGGACGCGGTGTCTGGGGGTAAGGGATGCGGTGTCTGAGGGTGAGGGGCGCGGTGTCTGGGGGTGAGGGGCGCGGTGTCTGGGGGTGAGGGGCACGGTGTCTGAGTATGAGAGGGCGGGGTTCCTGGGGGTGAGGGGCGGGGTGTCTGTGGGTGAGGGGCACAGTGTCTGGGGGTGAGGGGCGGGGTGTCTGGGGGTGAGGGGCGGGGTTTTTGGGGGTGAGGGGCGGGGTTTTTGGGGGTGAGGGGCGGGGTGTCTGTGGGGTGAGGGGCAGGTTGTCTGGGGGGGAGGGGGGTCGGTGTCTGGGGGAGAGAGATGGTGTGTCTGGGGGAGAGGGGTGGTGTGTCTGAGGGTGAGGGGGTGGTGTGTCTGGGGGGGAGGAGTTCGGTGTCTGGGGGGGAGGGTGGTCGGTGTCTGGGGGGGAGGGGCGCGGTGTCTGGGGGTGAGGGGCGCGTTGCCTGGGGGAGAGGGGCGGTATGTCTGGGGGGCAGGGAGGTCGGTGTCTGAGGGTGAGGGGCGGTGTCTGGGGGTGAGGGGGCGTGGTGTCTGTGGGTGAGGGGCGGTGTCTGGGGGTGAAGGACGCCGTGTCTGGGGGTGAGGGGCGCGGTGTCTGGGGGAAATGGGGCGCGGTGTCTGAGGGTGAGGGACGCTGTGCCTGAGGGGCGCAGTGTCTGGGGGTGAGGGGCGGTGTCTGGGGGAGAGGGGCGCGATGTCTGGGGGAGAGGGGCGCGGTGTCTGGGGGAGAGGGGCGCTGTGTCTGGGGGAGAGGGGCGGTGTCTGGGGGTGAGGGGCGGTGTGTCTGGGAGTGAGGGGCGGTGTCTGTGGGGGAGGGGGGCGGTGTCTGGGGGAGAGGGGCGGTGTCTGGGGTTGAGGGGCGTGGTGTCTGGGGGTGAGGGGGGCGCGGTGTCTGGGGGTGAGAGGGCGCGGTGTCTGGGGATGAGGGGGCGCGGTGTCTGGGGGTGAGGTGGCGCGGTGTCTGGGGGTGAGGGGCGGGGTGTCTGGGGGTGAGGGGCGGTGTCTGGCGGAGAGGGCCGGGGTGTCTGAGGGTGAGGGGTGGTGTCTGGGGGAGAGGGGCGCGGTGTCTGGGGAGAGGGGCGATGTCTGGGGGAGAGGGGCGGTGTCTGGGGGAGAGGGGCGGAGTCTGGGGGTGAGGGGGCGCGGTGTCTGGGGGTGAGGGGCGCGGTGTCTGGGGGTGATTGGCGCGGTGTCTCGGGGTGAGGGGCGCGGTGTCTGGGGGTGAGGGGCGCGGTGTCTGAGGGTGAGGGGCGCGGTGTCTGGGGGTGATTGGCGCGGTGTCTGGGGGTGAGGGGTGCGGTGTCAGGGTGAGGGGCGGTGTATGAGGGTGCGGGGGCGGAGTGTCTGGGGTTGAGGGGGCGCGGTGTCTAGGGGTGAGGGAGCGCGGTGTCTGGGGGTGAGGGGCGGGGTGTCTGGTGATGAGGCACGGTTTGTGAGGGTGAGGGGCGCGTTCTCTGGGGGAGAGGGGTGCGTTGTCTGGGGGAGAGGGGCGCGGTGTCTGGGGGAGAGGGGCGGTGTCTGGGCGTGAGGCGCGGTGTCTGGGGATGAGGGGCGCGGTGTCTGGGGGTGAGGGGCGGTGTGTCTGTTGGTGAGGGTGGCGAGGTGTCTGAGAGTGAGGGTCGGTGTGTCTGGGGGTGAGGGGTGGTGTCTGGGTATGAGATGCGCGGTGTCTGGGGGTGAGGCACGGTGTGAGGGTGAGGGGCGCGTTGTCTGGGGGAGAGGGCACGTTGTCTGGGGGAGAGGGGCGGTGTCTGGGGGTGAGGCACGGTGTCTGGGGTTGAGTGGCGTTGTGTCTGGGGGTGAGGGGCTGTGTGTCTGGGGGTGAGGGGCGCGGTGTCGGGGGGTGAGGGGGCGCGGTGTCTGGGGGTGAGGGGGCGCATGGTCTGGGCATGAGGGGGCGTGATATCTGGGGGTGAGGGAGCGCGGTGTCTGGGGGTGAGGGGGCGGGATGTCTGGGGGTGAGGGGGCGTGGTGTCTGGGGGTGAGGGGGCCGGATGTCTGGGGGTCAGGGGGCGGGGTGTCTGGGGGTGAGGGGGTGGGGTGTCTGAAGGTGAGGGGGGCGCGGTTTCTGGGGGTGAGGGGGCGCGGTGTCTGGGGGTGAGGGGGCGCGGTGTCTGTGGTTGAGGGGCGCGGTGTCTGGGGGTGAGGGGCGCGGTGTCTGGTGGTGAGTGGCGGTGTCTGGGGAAGAGGGGCGGGGTGTCTTAGGGTGAGGGGAGGTGTCTGGGGGAGAGGGGCGCGGTGTCTGGGGGAGAGGGGCGGTGTCTGGGGAGAGGGGCGGTGTCTGGGCGAGAGGGGCGGTGTCTGGGCGTGAGGGGGCGTGGTGTCTGGGGGTGAGGGGCGCGGTGTCAGGGTGAGGGGCGGTATCTGAGGTTGAGGGGGCGGAGCGTCTGGGGGTGAGGGGGCGCAGTGTCTGGGGGTGAGGGAGCGTGGTGTCTGGGGGTGAGGGGCGGGGTGTTTGCTGGTGAGGCGCGGTGTGTGAGGGTGAGGGGCGTGTTGTCTGGGGGAGAGGGGCGCAATGTCTGGGGTAGAGGGGCGCGGTGTCTGGGGGAGAGGGGCGGTGTCTGGGGGTGAGGGAGCGCGGTGTCTGGGGGTGAGGGATTGCGGTGTCTGGGGGTGAGGGGCGGGGTGTCTGGGTGTGAGGGGGCGCGGTGTCTGGGGTTGAGGGAGCGCGGTGTCTGGGGGTGAGGGAGCACGCTGTCTGGGGGTGAGGGGCACGGTGTCTGAGGATGAGGGGCACGGTGTCTGGGGGTGAGGGACGCGGTGTCTGAGGGTGAAAGATGCGGTGTCTGGGGGTGAGGGGCGCGGTGTCTGGGGGTGAGGGGCACGGTGTCTGAGGGTGAGGAGCGGTGTGTCTGGGGGTTGTTGAGTCTGTGTGTCCCAGTTATGCTTAGGATCAATCACTGGACACAGACAACAAGAATAACTTTTAACAGGTCTTTACTATTCGGAGGTCAGGGCTGAACTGCCCAGCAAATCCCTACACAACACTTATATACCGGTGTGGTCACCACCGGTATTACAGTATACAGCAGCCAAGAGAAAGTAGTACATCTCTTAAGGTAGTTCTCTTAAGGTGGAGCAGGTTCATACACCACAATCCTCCCTTTTTAGCTTAACAGTTATATCCCTATTTAACATAACATAATAACATATATATATATATACAACTTCATGCAAAACAGTTCAAAGATTCAGTCCCTGAGGAGGCCTCCTGATTCGAGTTGGATAACGCCTTTCAGGGGTCTCTGATTCTCGTTGCTGGGGTGACTCATCTAGTTGGTCTCTTATGGATTGGACATCATCATCAGGTACATTCACTTCTGAGGTAGATGCTTCAGGTTCACTAACTTCTTCCACGGTTGTCTCTGCCGTAACCATGGGTTCGGCCCTTGTTCTCGATTCTACCAGTTGGTCAGCTGTTATCGTCTTGCTGAGAATGCCGGTAACAGTGGATCACCATGTGCTGGCCATCCCTTCACTGTCACTTCGTAGACCCGGGAGAGTGTCGGGTCGTTCCTGGTTTCTCTTTCAATACTTGCATTGGTGACTGGTAAACATTTGATGATGGTCGAGTGAAATAACTCAACAGGGTCAACCGTCGGTGCCTCTTCCTCTGTAGGTAGTGGCAGGCGCGACAGCCCATCAGCATTACCATGCTGCTTTGTACCTTTGAATTCAATCTGATATTGATGTGCCCCTAGGAAATGGGACCATCTCTGGAGCCTCTGTGCTGTCATCACCGAAACACCCTTCTTAGGGTTAAAAATGGATACCAACGGCTGGTGGTCTGTCAGAAGCGTAAACTTTTGGCCCTGCAGGTAATGATTAAACTTCTTTACTCCCCACACAAGGCTGAGAGCCTCCCTATCTATCTGAGCATAGTTGCGCTCCGCGGAGGTCAATGATCTGGATGCGAACGCGACTGGCCTCTCCAGGCCATTTGGCAACTTGTGTGAGAGTACTGCCCCAATACCATATGGAGAAGCATCACAAGCCAAACGAATAGGCAGCGTTGGGTTGAAGTGAGCCAACACTTCCTCTGAGGTGATCAATGCCTTGCTTTTGCGAAAGGCCCTCTTACAGTCCTCGCTCCACTTCCATGGTACTCCCTTCTGCAAAAGAGCGTTCAGCGGGTGCAGCACCGTGGATAAATTTGGCAGAAACTTATGGTAATAGTTAATCAACCCTAGGAACGACCTCAACTGGGATACATTATCCGGAGCGGGAGCCTTCACAACAGCTTCGATCTTGTCAGGAGACTTATGAAGCCCCTCCTGGTCAATGACATGACCACAGTACGAGATCCGCTTCTGAAAGAACTCACATTTCTGGCGATTAACTCGAAGTCCATATTCTTTCAATCTGGTGAGCACCAGTTCCAAATTTGCAAGGTGTTCCTCGTCATCATCTCCTGTAATCAGAATATCGTCCAGGTAACATTGTGTGCCTGGAATTCCCTGTAATAACTGCTCCATGGCCCTCTGCCAAATTGCTGGAGCCGATGCCACTCCAAAAACCAGTCTATTATACCGGTACAAGCCTCTATGCGTGTTGATCGTGAGATACTGGCGTGACTCTTCCTCAACTTCCATCTGTAAGTACGCCTGTGCCAGGTCTATCTTGGTGAAGTGTTTCCCGCCAGACAACGAAGCGAAGATATCCTCAATCCGCGGAAGCGGATACTGCACCGTGTGAAGCACCGGATTAACAGTGATCTTGAAATCTCCACAGATGCGAACCTTCCCCGGTTCCCCCGGCTTTTTGCTCGATGAACGCTTCATGACGGAAACAATGGGCGTAGCCCACTCACTCCAGTCTACCTTAAACAGTACTCCTGAACGTTCTAGCCCTTCCAGCTCAGCTTCCACAGCAGGTCGTATCGCATAAGGTACCGGTCTGGCTTTGAAAAATTTCGGGTTTGCATGTTCTTCAACCTTGATGTTTGCCGTAATTCCTCTCAGTGTTCCCAGTCCCTGTTGGAACACCTCTTTAGCATCGTCCAATATTCTGGACAATCGTTTAGGTTTGACATCTTTGTTACCGGAATCTACCGTTAGTGCTTTTAAGGAATGCCAGTCCATATTTATTTTCCTAATCCACTCCCGTCCCAGTAGTGGTGGACCTCCCTCAGGTAGCACATATAAGTCCATTCCTCGGCTTTCTTTGCCCTTGTGGACCACCTTTACCTCTATCTTCCCGATGGGGTATACTCTTTGCCCCGTGTATGTTTTCAATACAATCTTTTAAGGGGCAGCACGGTGGCATAGTGGTTAGCACTGTTGCCTCACAGCGCCAGGGACCCGGGTTCAAATCCAGCCTCGGGCGACTGTCTGTGTGGAGTTTGCACATTCTCCCCGTGTTTGCGTGGGTTTCCTCCGGGTGCTCCGGTTTCCTCCCACAGTCCAAAGATGTGCGGGTTAGGTTGATTGGCTATGATAAATTGACCCTTAGTGTTAGGGGGATTAAATACGTGGGGTTACGGGGATAGGGTGGGATATGTGTTGGTGCAGGCTCGATGGGCCGAAATGGCCTCTATCTGCATTGTGGGGATTCTGTGATTCTGTGAATCTCCGTATCCCGTAGGGGAATATGTGGGAATAACCTTTTGTAATCTTGCTTATTCATGACCGTCAATGCCGATCCAGTGTCCAATTCCATCTTCACTTGGACTCCTGCTATCTGAGTGTGACCCAAATTGTTTGGAGGTCTGCTTCCTTACCAACATTGTGTACTCTTAGACTACCCAGTTCATTACTGCTGGAGTCTGAATCTGACTTCTGTTCGTTCGAACTGTTCTCTGTCACCTTGTGTACCTTTCTGTACTTTTCCTGCGGTGACTTTTTGTTGCTGGTCTTCTTTCCTGACCGGCATACTTTAGCTATGTGACCAAGCCTGCCACATTTTCTGCATTCCTGATTTTTGAACCAGCACTGGTTCTGATCGTGCGTTGTCTTTCCACAACGATAACATTTTACTGTACCCAAGACCATTTGATTGGTGCTGAGTTCCGGTGACCGTAGCTGCATTTCCGCAGTGCCTCTCGCTGCGGCTTCGTGCGATGCTGCAATAGTGACAGCTTTATCAAGCGTAAGATCATTCTCCTCAAGCAGTCGCTTTTTTGTTCCTTCTTTTAACAATCCACACACAAATTTATCTCTCAGCGCATCTGCTAGTCCTGTTCCAAACTGACAGTACTTCGATAGCTTATGCAGTTCAATTAAAAATTCAGCGTTGCTTTCGTCTTTCAGCTGCGTTCTTCTGTAAAATTTAAATCGTTCCGCTATCATCAGCGGTGTGGGGTTTAAATGATTTTTCAGGACAGTAACAATATTCGCGAAAGTCTGATCCGCCGGTTTATTTGGTGATAGAAGGTGCTTCAATAGCCCGTATGTCTTCGCACCCATTGAGCTTAATAAGGTTAGTGCTTTCTCATCATCTGGTACCTTATTTGCTTTACAATAAACTTCCATGCGTTCTACATACGTGGTCCAATCTTCGATATCGCTATCAAAGGTATTAATGTTCCCATGTATAGGCATCCTTGCAAGTTTTTAAAAAATTTTCTTTTTCTCAAAATGGCGGCTTCCCGCGCTTGTCTTCTTCCCCCGCCTACTAAAATGGCGCCTTCCCGCGCTTGGCGGTCTTTCCCGCGCTCGTCTTCTTCCCCCCCGCCGACTACAATGGCAGATTCCCGCGTTTGCCTTCTTCCCCCGCTGGCTGCAATGGCGATTGCCGTGCTGCTGCCGTTCTCACCTCCCCAGCGGTTCTCAATTCCCTGACCCTGCTTTGCCTCGCAGCCCCGCTTGCAGGCCGGTCCTTTACACCGGCTGCATTTGAGTTCTCCGCGGCTCTCGTGCCTTAAGCTTCCCCAGTCGCTGCGCCTCTCAGCCTCGATTGCAGCCCGGCCCTTTTTACCGGCCGTGGTCGAGTTCTCTGCCCTTATTCCTCCATTTTCCCTCCCCTACTCCACAGCCAACGTGGCCGACTTTCTGCTCGTGTCGCTGATCGGCTTACCCACCACCGTGGTAGAAGGGATGATCACTGCCTGTCGCTGATGGAGGGCTTCGTGGTCAGAATTTTTCTTTTTAACCCGGGTTCTCGATGCCTCCCGTGCGATGGTGCTCAGCAGGATGATGAGGGCGGATGCCTCTTCTCGACGCCCGTTCTGAGGACGAAGCTGCCTTGGATGTAAAACTGCCGCAGGGTAAGTTCGGACTCGTCGCCACTGTTGAGCCTGTGTGTCCCAGTTATGCTTAGGATCAATCACTGGACACAGACAACAAGAATAACTTTTAACAGGTCTTTACTATTCGGAGGTCAGGGCTGAACTGCCCAGCAAATCCCTAAAAAACACTTATATACCGGTGTGGTCACCACCGGTATTACAGTATACAGAAGCCAAGAGAAAGTAGTACATCTCTTAAGGTAGTTCTCTTAAGGTGGAACAGGTTCATACACCACAGGGGTGAGGGGGCGCGGTGTCTGGGGGTGAGGGAGCGCGGTGTCTGGGGGTGAGGGGGCGGGGTGTCTGGGGCTGAGGGGGCATGGTGTCTGGGGGTGAGGGAGCGCGGTGTCTGGGGGATAGGGAGCGTGGTGTCTGGGGGTGAGGGGCGGGGTGTCTGGGGGTGAGGGGCGCGGTGTCTGGTGGTGAGGTGCGGTGTGAGGGTGAGGGGCGCGTTGTCTGGGGGAGAGGGGCACGTTGTCTGGGGGAGAGGGGCGTGTTGTCTGGGGGAGAGGGGCGTGGTGTCTGGGGGAGAGGGGCGGTGTCTGGGGGTGAGGCGCGGTGCCTGGGGTTGAGGGGCGTGGTGTCTGGGGGTGAGGGGCTGTGTGTCTGGGGGTGAGAGGGGCGGTGACTGGGGGTGAAGGGCGCGGTGTCTGAGGGTGAGGGCCGGTGCCTGGGGGTGAGGGGCGCGGTGCCGGGGGGTGAGGGGCACGGTGTCGGGGTGTGAGGGGGCGCGGTGTCTGGGGGTGAGGGGGCGCGTGGTCTGGGGGTGAGGGGGCGGGATATCTGGGGGTGAGGGAGCGTGGTGTCTGGGGGTGAGGGGGCGGGATGTCTGGGGGTGAGGGGGTGTGGTGTCTGGGGGTGAGGGGGCAGGATGTCTGGGGGTGAGGGGGTAGGGTGTCTGGGGGTGAGGGGACGGGGTGTCTGGGGGTGAGGGGGCGGGGTGTCTGGGGGTGAGTGGGGCTCGGTGTCTGGGGGTGAGGGGGCGTGGTATCTGGGGGTGAGGGGGCATGGTGTCTGGGGGTGAGGGTCGCGGTGTCTGGGGGTGAGGGGCGCGGTGTCTGGTGGTGAGGGGCGTTGTCTGGGGGTGAGGGGCGTTGTCTGGGTGGAGGGGGGGCGGTGTCTGGGGGTGAGGGGCGGGGTGTCTGGGGGAGAGGGGCGGTGTCTGGGGGGGAGGGGGCGCGGTGTCTGGGGGTGAGGGAGTGCGGTGTCTGGGGGTGAGGGGCGGGGTGTCAGGGGGCGAGGGGGCGCGGTGTCTGGGGTTGAGGGAGCGTGGTGTCTGGGGGTGAGGGGCGGTGTCTGGGGGTGAGGGGCGCGGTGTCTGGGGGAGAGGGGCGGTGTCTGGGGGGGAGGGGGCGCGGTGTCTGGGGGTGAGGGAGTGCGGTGTCTGGGGGTGAGGGGCGGGGTGTCAGGGGGCGAGGGGGCGCGGTGTCTGGGGTTGAGGGAGCGTGGTGTCTGGGGGTGAGGGAGCACGCTGTCTGGGGGTGAGGGGTGCGGTGTCTGAGGATGAGGGGCACGGTGTCTGGGGGTGAGGGACGCGGTGTCTGAGGGTGAAAGATGCGGTGTCTGGGGTGAGGGGCGCGGTGTCTGGGGGTGAGGGGCACGGTGTCTGAGTGTGAGGGGTGGTGTGTCTGGGGGTGAGGGGGCGAGGTGTCTGGGGGTGAGGGAGCGCGGTGTCTGGGGGTGAGGGGCGGGGTGTCTGGGGATGAGGGGGCGCGGTGTCTGGGGGCGAGGGAGCGCGGTGTCTGGGGGATATGGAGCGTGGTGTCTGGGGGTGAGGGGCGGGGTGACTGGGGGTGAGGGGCGCGGTGTCTGGTTGTGAGGCGCGGTGTGAGGGTGAGCGGCACGTTGTCTGGGGGAGAGGGGCACGTTGTATGGGGGAGCGGGGCGCGTTGTCTGGGGGAGAGGGGCGTGGTGTCTGGGGGAGAGGGGCGGTGTCTGGGGGTGAGGCGCGGTGTCTGGGGTTGAGGGGCACGGTGTCTGGGGGTGAGGGGCGGTGTGTCTGGGGGTGAGAGTCGCAGTGTCTGGGGGTGAAGGGCGCGGTGTCTGAGGGTGAGGGGTGGTGCCTGGGGGTGAGGGGTGCGGTGTCGGGACGTGAGGGGCGCGGTGTCGGGGGGTGAGTGGGCGTGGTGTCTGGGGGTGAGGGTGCGCATGGTCTGGGGTGAGGGGGCGGTATATCTGGGGGTGAGGGAGCGCGGTGTCTGGGGGTGGGGGGGCGGGATGTCTGGGGGTGAGGGACGCGGTGTCTGGGGGTGAGGTGCGGGTTGCCTGGGGGTGAGGGACGGGGTGTCTGGGGGTGAGGGGCGGGGTGTCTGGGGGTGAGGGGGCGGGGTGTCTGGGGGTGAGGGGCGCGTTGTCTGGGGGTGAGGGACGCGGTTTCTGGGGGTGACGGGCGCGGTGTCTGGGGGTGAGGGACGCGGTGTCTGAGGGTGAGGGACGCGGTATCTGGGGGTGAGGGGCGCGGTGTCTGGGGGTGAGGAGCACGGTGTCTGAGGATGAGGGGGCGGGGTGTCTGGGGGGGAGGTGGCGCGGTGTCTGGGGGTGAGGGAGTGCGGTGTCTGGGGGTGAGGGGCGGGTTGTCTGGGGGTGAGGGGGCGCGGTGTCTGGGGTTGAGGGAGCGTGGTGTCTGGGGGTGAGGGAGCAGGCTGTCTGGGGGTGAGGGGCGCGGTGTCTGAGGATGAGGGGCACGGTGTCTGGGGGTGAGGGACGCGGTGTCTGAGGGTGAAAGATGCGGTGTCTGGGAGTGAGGGGCTGGGTGCCTGGGGATGAGGGGGCGCGGTGTCTGGCGGTGAGGGAGCGCGGTGTCTGGGGGATAGGGAGCGTGGTGGCTGGGGGTGAGGGGCGGTGTGTCTGGGGGTGAGGGGCGCGGTGTCTGGTTGTGAGGCGCGGTGTGAGGGTGAGCGGCGCGTTGTCTGGGGGAGAGGGACACCTTGTCTGGGGGAGAGGGGCGCGTTGTCTGGGGGAGGGGGCGCGGTGTCTGGGGGAGAGGGGCGGTGTCTGGGGGTGAGGCGCGGTGTCTGGGGTTGAGGGGCGCGGTGTCTGGGGGTGAGGGGCGGTGTGTCTGGGGGTGAGAGGCGCGGTGTCTGGGGGTGAAGGGCGCGGTGTCTGAGGGTGAGGGGTGGTGCCTGGGGGTGAGGGGCGCGATGTCGGGAGGTGAGGGTCGCGGTGTCGGGGGGAGAGTGGGCGCGGTGTCTGGGGGTGAGGGGGCGCGTGGTCTGGGGTGAGGGGGCGGGATATCTGGGGGTGAGGGAGCGCGGTGTCTGGGGGTGAGGGGGCGGCATGTCTGGGGGTGAGGGGGTGTGGTGTCTGGGGTTGAGGGGGCGGGATGTCTGTGGGTGAGGGGTTAGGGTGTCTGGGGGTGAGGGGGCGGGGTGTCTGGGGGTGAGGGGCTCTGTCTGGGGGAGAGGGGCGTGGTGTCTGGGGGAGAGGGACGGTGTCTGGGGGAGAGGGGCGGTGTCTGGTGGAGAGGGGCTGTGTCTGGGGGTGAGGGGGCACGTTGTCTGGGGGTGAGGGGCACGGTGTCTGAGGGTGAGGGGCGCGGTGTCTGGGGGTGAGGGGGCGCGTGGTCTGGGGGTGAGGGGGCGGGATATCTGGGGGTGAGTGAGCGCGGTGTCTGGGGGTGAGGGGTGGTGTCTGGGGGTGGGGGGGCGGAGTGTCTGGTGGTGAGGGGCGGGGTGTCTGGGGGTGAGGTGCGGGGTGTCTGTTAGGTGAGGGGTGGGGTGTCTGGGGGGAGGGGGGTTGGTGTCTGGGGGACAGGGATGGTGTGTCTGGTGGAGAGGGGTGCTGTGTCTGAGGGTGAGGGGCGGTGTGTCTGGGGGGGAGGGGGGTCGGTGTCTGGGGGGGAGGGTGGTCGGTGTCTGGGGTTGAGGGAGCGTGGTGTCTGGGGGTGAGGGAGCACGCTGTCTGGGGGTGAGGGACGCGGTGTCTGAGGGTGAAAGATGCGGTGTCTGGGGGTGAGGGGCGTGGTGTCTGGGGGTGAGGGGCATGGTGTCTGAGGGTGAGGGGCGGTGTGTCTGGGGGTGAGGGGGCACGGTGTCTGGGGGTGAGGGAGCGCGGTGTCTGGGGGTGAGAGGCGGGGTGTCTGGGGCTGAGGGGGCGCCGTGTCTGGGGGTGAGGGAGCGCGGTGTCTGGGGGATAGGGAGCATGGTGTCTGGGGGTGAGGGGCACGATGTCTGGGGGAGAGGGGCGCGTTGTCTGGGGGAGAGGGCCGCGGTGTCTGGGGGAGAGGGGCGGTGTCTGGGGGTGAGGCGCGGTGTCTGGGGTTGAGGGTCGCGGTGTCTGGGGGTGAGGGGCGGTGCGTCTGGGGGTGAGAGGCGCGGTGTCTGGGGGTGAAGGGCGCAGTGTCTGAGGGTGAGGGGCGGTGCCTGGGGGTGAGGGGCGCGGTGTCGGGGGGTGAGGGTCGCGGTGTCGGGGGTTGAGGGGGCCCGGTGCCTGGGGGTGAGGGGGCGCGTGGTCTGGGGGTGAGGGGGCGGGATATCTGGGGGTGAGGGGGTGTGGTGTCTGGGGTTGAGGGGGCGGGATGTCTGGGGGTGAGGGGGTAGGGTATCTGGGGGTGAGGGGGCGGGGTGTCTGGGGGTGAGGGGGTGCGGTGTCTGGGGGTGAGGGGGCGCGGTGTCTGGGGGTGAGGGGGCACGGTGTCTGGGGGTGAGGGTCGCGGTGTCTGGGAGTGAGGGGCGCGGTGTATGGTGGTGAGGGGCGCTGTCTGGGGGTGAGGGGCGTTGTCTGGGTGGAGGGGGTCAGGTGTCTGGGGGTGAGGGGCGGGGTGTCTGGGGGTGAGGAGCGATGTCTGGAGGAGAGGGGCGGGGTGTCTGAGGGTGAGGGGCTTTGTCTGGGGGAGAGGGGTGTGGTGTCTGGGGGAGAGGGGCGGTGTCTGGGGGAGAGGGGCGGTGTCTGGTGGAGAGGGGCTGTGTCTGGGGGTGAGGGGGCGCGGTGTCTGGGGGTGAGGGCCGCGGTGTCTGGGGGTGATTGGCGCGGTGTCTCGGGTTGAGGGGCACGTTGTCTGGGGGTGAGGGGCACGGTGCCTGGGGGTCAGGGGCGGTGCCTGGGGGTGAGGGGCGCGGTGTCGGGGGGTGAGGGGCGCGGTGTCGGTGGGTGAGTGGGCGCGGTGTCTGGGAGTGAGGCGGCGCATGGTCTGGGGGTGAGGGGGCGGGATATCTGGGGGTGAGGGAGCGCGGTGTCTGGGGGTGAGGGGGCAGGATGTCTGGGGGTGAGGGAGCGCGGTGTCTGGGGGTGAGGGGGCGGGATGTCGGGGGGTGAGGGGCCGTGGTGTCTGGGGGTGAGGGGGCATGATGTCTGGGGGTGAGGGGGCGGAGTGTCTGGGGCTGAGGGGGCGGGGTGACTGGGGGTGAGGGGGGCGCGGTGTCTGGGGGTTAGTGGCGCGGTGTCTGGGGTTGAGGGGCGCGGTGTCTGGTGGTGAGCGGCGTTGTCTGGGGGAGAGGGGCGGTGTCTGGGGGTGAGGGGCGGTGTGTCTGGGAGCGAAGGGCAGTGTCTGGCGTGAGGGGCGGTGTCTGGGGGGGAGGGGGGGCGGTGTCTGGGGGGAGGGGCGGGGGAGGGGGTGAGGGGCGGGGTGTCTGGGGGTGAGGCGGGGTGTCTGGGGGAGAGGGGCGGTGTCTGGGGGTGAGGGGGGGCGGTGTCTGGGGGTGAGGGACGCGGTGTCTGGGGGTGAGGGGCGGGGTGTCTGGGGGTGAGGGACGGGGTGTCTGGGGGTGAGGGGCGGGGTGTCTGGGGATGAGGGGGCGTGGTGTCTGGGGGTGAGGGACGCGGTGTCGGGGGGAGAGTGGGCGCGGTGTCTGGGGGTGAGGGGGCGCGTGGTCTGGGGTGAGGGGGCGGGATATCTGGGGGTGAGGGAGTGCGGTGTCTGGGGGTGAGGGGGCGGGATGTCTGTGGGTGAGGGATTAGGGTGTCTGGGGGTGAGGGGGCGGGGTGTCTGGGGGTGAGGGGCTGTGTCTGGGGGAGAGGGGCATGGTGTCTGGTGGAGAGGGGCTGTGTCTGGGGGTGAGGGGGCGCGGTGTCTGGGGGTGAGGGCCGTGGTGTCTGGGGATGATTGGTGCGGTGTCTCGGGGTGAAGGGCACGTTGTCTGGGGGTGAGGGGCACGGTGTCTGAGGGTGAGGGGCGCGGTGTCTGGGGGTGATTTGCGCTGTGTCTGGGGGTGAGGGACGCGGTGTCTGAGGGTGAGGGGTGTGGTGTCTGGGGGTGAGGGGCGGGGTGTCTGGGGTGAGGGAGCGCGGTGTCTGGGGGAGAGGGAGCGTGGTGTCTGGGGGTGAGGGGCGGGGTGTCTGGGGGTGAGGGAGCGCGGTGTCTGGGGGTGAGGGGCGGGGTGTCTGGGGGTGAGGCGCGGTGTGAGGGTAAGGGGCGCATTGTCTGCGGGAGAGGGGCACGTTGTCTGGGGGAGAGGGGCGCGTTGTCTGGGGGAGAGGGGCGCGGTGTCTGGCGGAGAGGGGCGGTGTGTCTGGGGGTGAGGGGGCGCAGTGTCTGGGGGTGAGGGAGCGCGGTGTCTGGGGGTGAGGGGCGGGGTGTCTGGGGGTGAGGGGGCGTGGTGTCTGGGGGTGAGGGAGCGCGGTGTCTGGGGGTGAGGGAGCGCGGTGTCTGGGGTGAGGGGCGGGGTGTCTGGGGGTGAGGGGCATGGTGTCTGGTGGTGAGGCACGGTGTGAGGGTGAGGGGCGCGTTGTCTGGGGGAGAGCGGCACGTTGTCTGGGGTAGAGGGGCGCGTTGTCTGGGGAAGAGGAGCGCGGTGTCTGTGGGAGAGGTGTGGTGTCTGGGGTTGAGGCGCGGGTCTGGGTTTGAGGGGCGCGGTGTCTGGGGGTGAGGGGCGGTGTGTCTGGGGGTGAGAGGCGCAGTGTCTGGGGGTGAAGGGCGCGGTGTCTGAGGGTGAGGGGCGGTGCCTGGGGTTGAGGGGCGGTGCCTGGGGGTGAGGGGCGCGGTGTCGGTGGGTGAGGGGCGCGGTGTCGGGGGGTGAGTGGGCGCGGTGTCTGGGAGTGAGGCGGCGCATGGTCTGGGGGTGAGGGGGCGGGATATCTGGGGGTGAGGGAGCACGGTGTCTGGGGGTGAGGGGGCGGGATGTCGGGGGGTGAGGGGGCGTGGTGTCTGGGGGTGAGGGGGCACGGTGTATGGGTGTGAGAGGGCGCGGTGTCTGGGGGTTAGCGGCGCGGTGTCTGGGGTTGAGGGGCGCGGTGTCTGGTGGTGAGCGGCGTTGTCTGGGGGAGAGGGGCGGTGTCTGGGGGTGAGGGGCGGTGTGTCTGGGAGCGAAGGGCAGTGTCTGGCGTGAGGGGCGGTATCTGGGGGGGAGGGGGGGGCGGTTTCTCGGGGGAGGGGCGGGGTCGGGGGTGAGGGGCGGGGTGTCTGGGGGTGAGGCGGGGTGTCTGGGGGAGAGGGGCGGTGTCTGGGGGTGAGGGGGCGCAGTGTCGGGGGTGAGGGACGCGGTGTCTGGGGGTGAGGGGCGGGGTGTCTGGGGGTGAGGGACGGGGTGTCTGGGGGTGAGGGGCGGGGTGTCTGGGGGTGAGGGGGCGGGGTGTCTGGGGGTGAGGGGCTGGGTGTCTGGGGGTGAGGGGCGCGTTGTCTGGGGGTGAGGGACACGGTTTCTGGGGGTGACGGGTGCGGTGTCTGGGGGTGAGGGACGTGGTGTCTGAGGGTGAGGGACGCGGTATCTGGGGGTGAGGGGCGCGGTGTCTGGGGGTGAGGGGCACGGTGTCTGAGGATGAGGGGGCGGGGTGTCTGGGGGGGAGGCGGCGGGGTGTCTGGGGGTGAGGGAGTGCGGTGTCTGGGGGTGAGGTGCGGGTTGTCTGGGGGTGAGGGGGCGTGGTGTCTGGGGTTGAGGGAGCGTGGTGTCTGGGGGTGAGGGAGCACGCTGTCTGGGGGTGAGGGGCGCGGTGCCTGAGGATGAGGGCCACGGCGTCTGGGGGTGAGGGACGCGGTGTCTGAGGGTGAAAGATGCGGTGTCTGGGGGTGAGGGGCGGGGTGCCTGGGGATGAGGGGGCGCGGTGTCTGGGGGATAGGGAGCGCGGTGTCTGGGGGTGAGGGTCGGAGTGTCTGGGTTTGAGGGCCGCGGTGTCTGGGGGTGAGGGGCGGTGTGTCTGGGGGTGAGAGGCGCAGTGTCTGGGGGTGAAGGGCGCGGTGTCTGAGGGTGAGGGGCGGTGCCTGGGGTTGAGGGGCGGTGCCTGGGGGTGAGGGGCGCGGTGTCGGTGGGTGAGGGGCGCGGTGTCGGGGGGTGAGTGGGCGCGGTGTCTGGGAGTGAGGCGGCGCATGGTCTGGGGGTGAGGGGGCGGGATATCTGGGGGTGAGGGAGCACGGTGTCTGGGGGTGAGGGGGCGGGATGTCGGGGGGTGAGGGGGCGTGGTGTCTGGGGGTGAGGGGGCACGGTGTATGGGTGTGAGAGGGCGCGGTGTCTGGGGGTTAGCGGCGCGGTGTCTGGGGTTGAGGGGCGCGGTGTCTGGTGGTGAGCGGCGTTGTCTGGGGGAGAGGGGCGGTGTCTGGGGGTGAGGGGCGGTGTGTCTGGGAGCGAAGGGCAGTGTCTGGCGTGAGGGGCGGTATCTGGGGGGGAGGTTTCTCGGGGGAGGGGCGGGGTCGGGGGTGAGGGGCGGGGTGTCTGGGGGTGAGGCGGGGTGTCTGGGGGAGAGGGGCGGTGTCTGGGGGTGAGGGCGCAGTGTCGGGGGTGAGGGACGCGGTGTCTGGGGGTGAGGGGCGGGGTGTCTGGGGGTGAGGGACGGGGTGTCTGGGGGTGAGGGGCGGGGTGTCTGGGGGTGAGGGGGCGGGGTGTCTGGGGGTGAGGGGCTGGGTGTCTGGGGGTGAGGGGCGCGTTGTCTGGGGGTGAGGGACACGGTTTCTGGGGGTGACGGGCGCGGTGTCTGGGGGTGAGGGACGCGGTGTCTGAGGGTGAGGGACGCGGTATCTGGGGGTGAGGGGCGCGGTGTCTGGGGGTGAGGGGCACGGTGTCTGAGGATGAGGGGGCGGGGTGTCTGGGGGGGAGGCGGCGGGGTGTCTGGGGGTGAGGGAGTGCGGTGTCTGGGGGTGAGGTGCGGGTTGTCTGGGGGTGAGGGGGCGTGGTGTCTGGGGTTGAGGGAGCGTGGTGTCTGGGGGTGAGGGAGCACGCTGTCTGGGGGTGAGGGGCGCGGTGCCTGAGGATGAGGGCCACGGCGTCTGGGGGTGAGGGACGCGGTGTCTGAGGGTGAAAGATGCGGTGTCTGGGGGTGAGGGGCGGGGTGCCTGGGGATGAGGGGGCGCGGTGTCTGGGGGATAGGGAGCGCGGTGTCTGGGGGTGAGGGGCGGAGTGTCTGGGGGTGAGGGGCGCGGTGTCTGGTTGTGAGGCGCGGTGTGAGGGTGAGCGGCGCGTTGTCTGGGGGAGAGGGGCACCTTGTCTGGGGAGAGGGGCGCGTTGTCTGGGGGAGGGGGCGCGGGGTCTGGGGGAGAGGGGCGGTGTCTGGGGGTGAGGCGCGGTGTCTGGGGTTGAGGGGCGCGGTGTCTGGGGGTGAGGGGCGGTGTGTCTGGGGGTGAGAGGCCCTTCCCTTCCATACAGGCATAACTGCGACAAGCAGTCAAATACCAACGGAAAACAGCTACTACAGCTCTGTCGAAACCTGGGTCTGTACATTGTCAATGGTAGGTTCATAGGAGACCTCCTAGGAAGATCGACCTATTGCTCACCTCTTGGCTGCAGCACAGTAGACTATATGATTACAGACTTAGACCCATCCTCTTTCAGAGCATTCACAGTCAAACCACAAACAACACTGTCAGATCACAGTCAAATTACTATGTTCCTCAAAAAGACAGAAACAAACAACATAGAAACACAACCCAGTAAACTGTACAACACCAAAAAATCGTACAGATGGGCCAAAAACGACACGGAAAAATACCAGAAAACAATTAGCAATGCATCAACTCAAGCTCTCTTAGACACCTTTCTGGATAACATATACACTCACAATAAAGAAGGCGTAAACCGGGCAGTTAGTAAACTAAACAATATTTTTGATAATTTGGCAACAAATGCAAACTTGAAAGCTCGCAAGAACAAACCCAAAACAAAAAACTATGAAAAATGGTTTGACCGAGATTGCCATAACATGAGGAAAAAACTTAGAAAAATATCAAACCAAAAACACAGACATCCAGAAAACGAGGAACTACGCCTTACTTATTGTCAGACACTAACACAATACAGAAACACACTCAGAACCAAAAAAGAGCAATATATTAAGAATACACTCAGCTCCATGGAGGAATCCATTGATTCCAATTGTTTCTGGGAAAACTTGAAAACACTACACAAAAAACAACACGACGATTTGGCCATTCAAAATGGGGACACATGGGTAAACCACTTTGAAAAATTATACCAGAAAAAAACACTAAGACCAGAGCAACACCAAATATGCAAAAAACTGGAAAAGCTAGAAATGGCCATAAAAGATAACCAAAACCCGCTGGACGCCATAATAACAGAAAAAGAACTTCTTGAAAAACTCAAGGACCTGCGACCAGGAAAAGCCTGCGGGACAGACGGCATACTAAACGAGATGATTAAACACACAGACAACAAAATGAAACTGGCTATCCTAAAACTCTTCAACTTGGTTCTGAGTGTCGGTTATTTCCCTGATATCTGGAACAAAGGACTCATAACGCCCATATACAAAAGTGGGGACAAAATCGACCCAAACAACTATCGAGGCATCTGTGTAAACAGTAACCTGGGGAAGGTATTCTGTAGCATCATAAACAAAAGACTTATAAACTTCCTTGAGGAGCACAATGTCTTGAGTAAAAGCCAAATTGGATTCCTGCCAAACTATAGAACATCCGATCATATCTTCACCCTACAGACCCTAATTGACAAACACGTTCACAATAACAAAAGCAAAATCTACGCATGCTTTGTAGATTTCCAGAAGGCTTTCGACTCCATCTGGCATGACGGTTTATTCCTGAAACTTATCGAAAGTGGGGTAGGAGGGAAAACATATGATGTAATTAAATCAATGTATACAAACAACAAATGTGCAGTTAAAATTGGAGACAAACAAACAAAATACTTCCCACAGGGGCGGGGGGTGACGCAGGGCTCGCCAATCTCACCGACACTCTTTAATATTTACATAAATGGATTGGCAAAACTACTTGAACAATCTACAGCACCCGGCCTCACCCTATATGAATCCAAGGTTAAATTCCTCCTCTATGCAGACGACCTGGTTCTGCTGTCACCTACTAAAGAGGGGCTACAGCAAAACCTGGACCTGCTGGAGTCGTACTGCCAGACTTGGGCCCTGACAATAAATCCCCAAAAAACCAAAGTCCTTGTGTTCCAGCAAAGATCCAAACATCAGGGACCCAAATAAATTTCACAGTAGGAACAACCAAAATTGAACAAACCACTAACTACACATACTTGGGCTTAAAAATCAGTTCTACGGGAAACTTCAAACTGGCTGTGAATGAACTGAAAGAGAAAGCAAGAAGGGCTTTCTATGCCATCAAAAAATCAATCCAAATAGAAATCCCAATTAGCATTTGGCTCAAAATTTTCAAATCAGTAATTGAACCAATTGCACTCTATGGCAGTGAGGTATGGGGACCGCTAACTCAACAAGAATTTGCAAAATGGGACAAACACCCAATTGAGATCCTACATGCAGAATTCTGTAAAAGTATCCTCCGGACTCAAAGGAAAACAGTAAACAATGCATGCAGGGCGGAACTAGGCCAATATCCATTAATAATCACTATCCAAAAAAGAGCCACCAAATTTTGGAATCACCTACAAATGAGCAATCCCCAATGCTATCACTACGACGCCCTGAAATGCCAAGAGCTGACCATAAAGAAGAATACCCTCAGTCAACTAGTCCTGGGACTCAGTGAAGTAACTACTAACAATACTAACAATAACCAGCCCCAGGACAGTGACAGGGTAACACAAAGAATTCGACCCAACACAATCGTCGCTAAGCAAAAGGAAAAATATCCTGACATATTGGGCAGAAACAACAAAAACCCAAAGCAAACTCAATTGCTACTTGGCCCTAAACAGACAATACAACATAGCTGATTACCTGACCATGGTAAAGGATAACAAACTGAGAAGAACCTTGACAAGGTACAGACTTAGCGAACATAGCCTAGCGATCGAAAAAGGCAGACACAGGCAGACCAGGCTGCCAAGAGAGGACAGGATATGCTCTCACTGCAGTCAGGGAGTGGTGGAGACAGAGATGCACTTCCTCACAGCTTGTGGAAAATATCAGGGCATCAGGGAGAATTTCTACCAAAAATTCTCACAAATATGCCCTGATTTCAGAAATCTGAATGACAACCAAAAACTCCCATTCCTACTGGGAGAGGAGAGAAGCTGTGTAACGCTGGCGGCGCACTATGTTGCAGCTTGCCATGAACAGAGGGACAACCAGTAAGCTAAGAAAAAAAATATATATAAACAATGCGAATGTATATTTATACACTCAGGGATATACCTGTTTATACACTGTATGAATAGAACTGCGTTTATGTGCTGAACCATAAATGTATTTTGATGCTTTGGCAACATAAGATGTAACTTATCATGCCAATAAAGCGATTTAAATTGTAAATTGTAATTGAGAGGCGCGGTGTCTGGGGGTGGAGGGCGTGGTGTCTGAGGGTGAGGGGTGGTGCCTGGGGGTGAGGGGCGCGGTGTCGGGAGGGGAGGGGCGCGGTGTCGGGGGGAGAGTGGGCGCGGTGTCTGGGGGTGAGGGGGCGCGTGGTCTGGGGTTAGGGGGCGGGATATCTGGGGGTGAGGGAGCGCGGTGTCTGGGGGTGAGGGGGCGGGATGTCTGGGGGTGAGGGGGTGTGGTGTCTGGTGGTGAGGGGGCGGGATGTCTGTGGGTGAGGGGTTAGGGTGTCTGGGGGTGAGGGGGCGCGGTGTCTGGGGGTGAGGGGGGCGTGGTGTCTGGGGGTGAGGGGGAGCGGTGTCTGGGGGTGAGGGGGCGCGGTGTCTGGGGGTGAGGGGGCGCGGTGTCTGGGGGTGAGGGGGCACGGTGTCTGGGGGTGAGGGTCGCGGTGTCTGGGGTGAGGGGCGTGGTGTCTGGTGGTGGGGGTCGTTGTCTGGGGTGAGGGGCGTTGTCTGGGTGGAGGGGGGGCGGTGTCTGGGGGTGAGGGGCGGTGTGTCTGGGGGTGAGGAGCGGTGTCTGGAGGAGAGGGGCGGGGTGTCTGAGGGTGAGGGGCGCGGTGTCTGGGGATGATTGGCGTGGTGTCTAGGGGTGAGGGACGCGGTGTCTGAGGGTGAGGGGCGGGGTGTCTGGGGGTGAGGGGCGGGGTGTCTGGTGGTGAGGGGGCGCGGTGTCTGGTGGTGAGGCACGGTGTGAGGGTGAGGGGTGCGTTGTCTGGGGGAGAGGGGCATGTTGTCTGGCGGAGAGGGACACGTTGTCTGGGGGAGAGGGGCGCGGTGTCTGGGGGAGAGGGGCGGTGTCTGGAGGTGAGGCGCGGTGTCTGGGGTTGAGGGGCGTGGTGTCAGCGGTGAGGGACGGTTTCTGAGAGTGAGGGACGGTGTCTGTGGTTGAGTGGCGCAGTGTCTGAGGGTGAGGGACGCGGTGTCTGAGAGTGAGGGGTGGGGTGTCTGGGGGAGAGGGGCGGGGTGTCTGGGGGAGAGGGGCGGTGTCTGGGGGTGAGGGGCGCGGTGTCGGGGGGTGAGGGGTGGTGTCTGGGGGTGGGGGGGCGGGGTGTCTGGTGGTGAGGGGCGGGGTGTCTGGGGGTGAGGGGCGGGGTGTCTGTTAGGTGAGGGGCGGGGTGTCTGGGGGGAGGGGGGTTGGTGTCTGTGGGACAGGGATGGTGTGTCTGGTGGAGAGGGGTGCTGTGTCTGAGGGTGAGGGGCGGTGTGTCTGGGGGGAGGGGGGTCGGTGTCTGGGGGGAGGGTGGTCGGTGTCTGGGGTTGAGGGAGCGCGGTGTCTGGGGGTGAGGGAGCACGCTGTCTGGGGGTGAGGGGCGCAGTGTCTGAGGATGAGGGGCACGGTGTCTGGGGGTGAGGGACGCGGTGTCTGAGGGTGAAAGATGCGGTGTCTGCGGGTGAGGGGCGCGGTGTCTGGGGGTGAGGGGCATGGTGTCTGAGGGTGAGGGGCGGTGTGTCTGGGGGTGAGGGGGCACGGTGTCTGGGGGTGAGGGAGCGCGGTGTCTGGGGGTGAGAGGCGGGGTGTCTGGGGCTGAGGGGGCGCGGTGTCTGGGGGTGAGGGAGCGCGGTGTCTGGGGGATAGGGAGCGTGGTGTCTGGGGGTGAGGGGCACGTTGTCTGGGGAGAGGGGCGCGTTGTCTGGTGGAGAGGGGACCGGTGTCTGGGGGAGAGGGGCGGTGTCTGATGGTGAGGCGCGGTGTCTGGGGTTGAGGGTCGCGGTGCCTGGGGGTGAGGGGCGGTGTGTCTGGGGGTGAGAGGCGCAGTGTCTGGGGGTGAAGGGCGCGGTGTCGGGGGTGAGGGTCGCGGTGTCGGGGGGTGAGGGGGCCCGGTGTCTGGGGGTGAGGGGGCGCGTGGTCTGGGGGTGAGGGGGCGGGATATCTGGGGGTGAGGAAGTGCGGTGTCTGGGGGTGAGGGGGCGGGATGTCTGGGGGTGAGGGGGTGCGGTGTCTGGGGGTGAGGGTGCGGGATGTCTGGGGGTGAGGGGGTAGGGTGTCTGGGGGTGAGGGGGCGGGGTGTCTGGGGGTGAGGGGGGCACGGTGTCTGGGGGTGAGGAGGGCACGGTGTCTGGGGGTGTGGGGCGCGGTGTTTGGTGGTGAGGGGCATTGTCTGGGGGTGAGTGGCGGTGTCTGGGTGGAGGGAGGGCGGTGTCTGGAGGTGAGGGGCGGTGTCTGAGAGTGAGGGGCGGTGTTCCATACAGGCATAACTGCGACAAGCAGTCAAATACCAACGGTAAACAGCTACTACAGCTCTGTCGAAACCTGGGTCTGTACATTGTCAATGGTAGGTTCATAGGAGACCTCCTAGGAAGATCGACCTACTGCTCACCTCTTGGCTGCAGCACAGTAGACTATATGATTACAGACTTGGACCCATCCTCTTTCAGAGCATTCACAGTCAAACCACAAACAACACTGTCAGATCACAGCCAAATTACTATGTTTCTCAAAAAGACAGAAACAAACAACATAGAAACACAACCCAGTAAACTGTACAACACCAAAAAATCGTACAGATGGGCCAAAAACGACACGGAAAAATACCAGAAAACAATTAGCAATGCATCAACTCAAGCTCTCTTAGACACCTTTCTGGATAACATATACACTCACAATAAAGAAGGCGTAAACCGGGCAGTTAGTAAACTAAACAATATTTTTGATAATTTGGCAACAAATGCAAACTTGAAAGCTCGCAAGAACAAACCCAAAACAAAAAAATATGAAAAATGGTTTGACCATGATTGCCATAACATGAGGAAAAAACTTAGAAAACTATCAAACCAAAAACACAGACATCCAGAAAACGAGGAATTACGCCTTACTTATTGTCAGACGCTAACACAATACAGAAACACACTCAGGACCAAAAAAGAGCAATTTATTAAGAATACACTCAGCTCCATGGAGGAATCCATTGAGTCGAATTGTTTCTGGGACAACTTGAAAACACTACACAAAAAACAACACGACGATTTGTCCATTCAAAATGGGGACACATGGGTAAACCACTTTGAAAAATTATACCAGAAAAACACACTAGGACCAGAGCAACACCAAATACGCAAAAAACTTGAAAAGCTTGAAATGGCCATAAAAGATAACCAAAACCCGCTAGACGCCATAATAACAGAAAAAGAACTTCTTGAAAAACTCAAGGACCTGCGACCAGGAAAAGCTTGCGGGACAGACGGCATACTAAACGAGATGATTAAACACGCAGACGACAAACTGAAACTGGCTATCCTAAAACTCTTCAACTTGGTTCTGAGTGTCGGTTATTTCCCTGACATCTGGAACAAAGGACTCATAACACCCATATACAAAAGTGGGGACAAAATCGACCCAAACAACTATCGAGGCATCTGTGTAAACAGTAACCTGGGGAAGGTATTCTGTAGCATCATAAACAAAAGACTTATAAACTTCCTTGAAGAGCACAATGTCTTGAGTAAAAGCCAAATTGGATTCCTGCCAAACTATAGAACATCCGATCATATCTTCACCCTACAGACCCTAATTGACAAACACGTTCACCATAACAAAAGCAAAATCTACGCATGCTTTGTAGATTTCCAGAAGGCTTTCGACTCCATCTGGCACGACGGTTTATTCCTGAAACTTATCGAAAGCGGGGTAGGAGGTAAAACATATGATGTAATTAAATCAATGTATACAAACAATAAATGTGCAGTTAAAATTGGAGACAAACAAACAAAATACTTCCCACAGGGGCGGGGGGTGACGCAGGGCTCGCCAATCTCACCGACACTCTTTAATATTTACATTAATGGATTGGCAAAACTACTTGAACAATCTACAGCACCCGGCCTCACCCTATATGAATCCAAGGTTAAATTCCTCCTCTATGCCGACGACCTGGTTCTGCTGTCACCAACTAAGGAGGGTCTACAGCAGAACCTGGACCTGCTGGAGTCGTACTGCCAGACTTGGGCCCTGACAATAAATCCCCAAAAAACCAAAGTCCTTGTGTTCCAGCAAAGATCCAAACAACATGGACCCACAATAAATTTCACAGTAGGAACAACCAAAATTGAACAAACCACTCACTACACATACTTGGGCTTAAAAATCAGTTCTACGGGAAACTTCAAACTGGCTGTGAATGAACTGAAAGAGAAAGCAAGAAGGGCTTTCTATGCCATCAAAAAATCAATCCAAATAGAAATCCCAATTAGCATTTGGCTCAAAATTTTCAAATCAGTAATTGAACCAATTGCACTCTATGGCAGTGAGGTCTGGGGACCACTAACACAACAAGATTTTGCAAAATGGGACAAACACCCAATTGAGATCCTACATGCGGAATTCTGTAAAAGTATCCTCCGGACTCAAAGGAAAACAGTAAACAACGCATGCAGGGCGGAACTAGGCCAATACCCATTAATAATCACTATCCAAAAAAGAGCCACCAAATTTTGGAATCACCTACAAATGAGCAACCCCCAATGCTATCAGTACGACGCCCTGAAATGCCAAGAGCTGACCATAAAGAAGAATACCCTCAGTCAACTAGTCCTGGGACTCAATAAAGTAACTAATAACAATACTAACAATAACCAGCCCCAGGACAGTGACAGGGTAACACAAAGAATTCGACCCAACACAATCGTCGCTAAGCAAAAGGAAAAATATCTGTCATATTGGGCAGAAACAACAAAAACCCAAAGCAAACTCAATTGCTACTTGGCCCTAAACAGACAATACAACATAGCTGATTACCTGACCATGGTAAAGGATAACAAACTGAGAAGAACCTTGACAAGGTACAGACTTAGCGAACATAGCCTAGCGATCGAAAAAGGCAGACACAGGCAGACCAGGCTGCCAAGAGAAGACAGGATATGCTCTCACTGCAGTCAGGGAGTAGTTGAGACAGAGATGCACTTCCTCACAGCCTGTGGAAAATATCAGGGCATCAGAGAGAATTTCTATCAAAAATTCTCACAAATATGCCCTGAATTCAGAAATCTGACTGACAACCAAAAACTCCCATTCCTACTGGGGGAGGAGAGAAGCTGTGTAACACTGGCGGCACACTATGTTACAGCTTGCCATGAACAGAGGGACAACCAGTAAACTAAGACAAGAATATATATAAACAAGGCAAAAATATATTTATAAACTCAGGGATATACCTGTTTATACACTGTATGAATGGAACCGCGTTTATGTGTTCAACCATAAATGTATTTTGATGCTTTGGCAACATAAGATGTACCTTATCATGCCAATAAAGCGATTTGTATTGTATTGTATTGTATTGTCTGGGGTTGAGGGACGCGGTGTCTGAGGTTGAGGGGCGCGGTGTCTGAGAGTGAGGGGCGGTGTCTGGGGGAGAGGGGGCGCGGTGTCGGGGGGTGAGGGGGGGCGCGGTGCCTGGGGGTGAGGGGAGGCGGTGTCTGAGGGAGAGCGGCGTGGTGTCAGCGGTGAGGGACGGTGTCTGAGAGTGAGGGGCGGTGTCTGTGGTTGAGTGGCGCAGTGTCTGAGGGTGAGGGACGCGGTGTCTGAGAGTGAGGGGTGGGGTGTCTGGGGGAGAGGGGCGGGGTGTCTGGGGGAGAGGGGCGGTGTCTGGGGGTGAGGGGCGCGGTGTCGGGGGGTGAGGGGTGGTGTCTGGGGGTGGGGGGGCGGGGTGTCTGGGGGTGAGGGGGCGCGGTGTCTGGGGGTGAGGGGTCACGGTGTCTGGGGGTGAGGGTCGCGGTGTCTGGGGTGAGGGGCATGGTGTCTGGTGGTGGGGGGCATTGTCTGGGGTGAGGGGCGTTGTCTGGGTGGAGGGGGGGCGGTGTCTGGGGGTGAGGGGCGGTGTGTCTGGGGGTGAGGAGCGGTGTCTGGAGGAGAGGGGCGGGGTGTCTGAGGGTGAGGGGCGCGGTGTCTGGGGCTGATTGGCGTGGTGTCTGGGGGTGAGGGACGCGGTGTCTGAGGGTGAGGGGTCGCGGTGTCTGGTGGTGAGGCGCGGTGTGAGGGTGAGGGGTGCGTTGTCTGGGGGAGAGGGGCACGTTGTCTGGGGGAGAGGGGCACGTTGTCTGGGGAGTGGGGCGCGGTGTCTGGGGGTGAGGGGCGGTGTGTCTGGGGGTGAGAGGCGCAGTGTCTGGGGGTGAAGGGCGCGGTGTCTGAGGGTGAGGGGCAGTGCCTGGGGGTGAGGGGCGCGGTGTCGGGGGGTGAGGGGTGCGGTGTCGGGGAGTGAGGGGGCGCGGTGTCTGGGGGTGAGGAGCGGTGTCTGGAGGAGAGGGGCGGGGTGTCTGAGGGTGAGTGGCGGTGTCTGGGTGGAGGGAGGGCGGTGTCTGGGGGTGAGGGGCGGGGTGTCTGGGGGTGAGGAGCGGTGTCTGGAGGAGAGGGGCGGGGTGTCTGAGGGTGAAGGGCGGTGTCTGGGGGAGAGGGGCACGGTGTCTGGGGAGAGGGTCGGTGTCTGGGGGAGAGGGGCGCTGTCTGGGGGAGAGGGGCGGTGTCTGGGGGTGAAGGGGCGCGGTGTCTGGGGGTGAGGGGCACGGTGTCTGGGGGTGAGGGGCGCGGTGTCTGAGGGTGAGGGGCGCGGTGTCTGGGGGTGATTGGCGCGGTGTCTGGGGGTGAGGGACGCGGTGTCTGAGGGTGAGGGGCGGGGTGTCTGGGGGTGAGGGGCAGGGTGTCTGGGGATGAGGGGGCGCGGTGTCTGGGGGTGAGGGACGCGGAGTCTGGGGGTGAGGGGCGCGGTGTCTGGGAGTGAGGGACGCGGTGTCTGAGGGTGAGGGGCGCGGTGTCTGGGTGTGAGGGGCGCGGTGTCTGGGGGTGAGAGGCACGGTGTCTGAGGATGAGGGGACAGGGTGTCGGGGGGTGAGTCGCCACGGTGTCTGGGGGTGAGGGGGCGCGGTGTCTGGGGGTGAGGGAGCGTGGTGTCTGGGGGTGAGGGAGCGCGGTGTCTGGGGGTGAGGGGGCGTGGTGTCTGGGGGTGAGGGAGCGCGGTGTCTGGGGGTGAGGGGGCGCGGTGTCTGGGGGTGAGGGGGGTAGGGTGTCTGGGGGTGAGGGGCGGGGTGTCTGGGGGTGAGGGGGGGTGTGAGGGTGAGGGGCGCGTTGTCTGGGGGAGAGAGGCACGTTGTCTGGGGGAGAGGGGCGGTATCTGGGGGTGAGGGGGGCGCGGTGTCTGAGAGTGAGGGGCGGTGTCTGGGGTTGAGGGGCGCAGTGTCTGAGGGTGATGGGCGCGGTGTCTGGGGGTGAGGGCGGGTGTCTGAGAGTGAGGGGCGGTGTCTGGGGTTGAGGGACGCGGTGTCTGAGGTTGAGGGGCGCAGTGTCTGAGAGTGAGGGGCGGTGTCTGGGGGAGAGGGGGCGCGGTGTCGAGGGGTGAGGGGGGGCGCGGTGTCTGGGGGTGAGGGAAGGCGGTGTCTGAGGGAGAGGGGCGTGGTGTCAGCGGTGAGGGACGGTGTCTGAGAGTGAGTGGCGGTGTCTGTGGTTGAGTGGCGCAGTGTCTGCGGGTGAGGGACGCGGTGTCTGAGAGTGAGGGGTGGGGTGTCTGGGGGAGAGGGGCGGGGTGTCTGGGGAGAGGGGCGGTGTCTGGGGGTGAGGGGCGCGGTGTCGGGGGGTGAGGGGTGGGTGTCTGGGGGTGGGGGGGCGGGGTGTCTGGTGGTGAGGGGCGGGGTGTCTGTTAGGTGAGGGGCGGGGTGTCTGGGGGGAGGGGGGTTGGTGTCTGTGGGACAGGGATGGTGTGTCTGGTGGAGAGGGGTGCTGTGTCTGAGGGTGAGGGGGCGGTGTGTCTGGGGGGAGGGGGGTCGGTGTCTGGGGGGAGGGTGGTCGGTGTCTGGGGTTGAGGGAGCGCGGTGTCTGGGGGTGAGGGAGCACGCTGTCTGGGGGTGAGGGGCGCAGTGTCTGAGGATGAGGGCACGGTGTCTGGGGGTGAGGGACGCGTGTCTGAGGGTGAAAGATGCGGTGTCTGCGGGTGAGGGGCGTGGTGTCTGGGGGTGAGGGGCATGGTGTCTGGGGGTGAGGGAGCGCGGTGTCTGGGGGTGAGAGGCGGGGTGTCTGGGGCTGAGGGGGCGCGGTGTCCGGGGGTGAGGGGGCACGTTGTCTGGGGAGAGGGGCGCGGTGTCTGATGGTGAGGCGCGGTGTCTGGGGTTGAGGGTCGCGGTGTCTGGGGGTGAGGGGCGGTGTCTGGAGGAGAGGGGCGGGGTGTCTGAGGTGAGGGGCGCGGTGTCTGGGGCTGATTGGCGTGGTGTCTGGGGGTGAGGGACGCGGTGTCTGAGGGTGAGGGGGTCGCGGTGTCTGGTGGTGAGGCGCGGCTGTGAGGGTGAGGGGTGCGTTGTCTGGGGAGAGGGGCACGTTGTCTGGGGAGAGGGGCCACGTTGTCTGGGGAGTGGGGCGCGGTGTCTGGGGGTGAGGGGCGGTGTGTCTGGGGTGAGAGGCGCAGTGTCTGGGGTGAAGGGCGCGGTGTCCTGAGGGTGAGGGCAGTGCCTGGGGGTGAGGGGCGCGGTGTCGGGGGGTGAGGGGTGCGGTGTCGGGGAGTGAGGGGGCGCGGTGTCTGGGGGTGAGGAGCGGTGTCTGGAGGAGAGGGGCGGGGTGTCTGAGGGTGAGTGGCGGTGTCTGGGTGGAGGGAGGCGTGTGTCTGGGGGTGAGGGGCGGGGTGTCTGGGGGTGAGGAGCGGTGTCTGGAGGAGAGGGGCGGGGTGTCTGAGGGTGAAGGGCGGTGTCTGGGGGAGAGGGGCACGGTGTCTGGGGAGAGGGTCGGTGTCTGGGGGAGAGGGCGCTGTCTGGGGGAGAGGGGCGGTGTCTGGGGGTGAAGGGGCGCGGTGTCTGGGGGTGAGGGGCACGGTGTCTGGGGGTGAGGGGCGCGGTGTCTGAGGGTGAGGGGCGCGGTGTCTGGGGGTGATTGGCGCGGTGTCTGGGGGTGAGGGACGCGGTGTCTGAGGGTGAGGGGCGGGGTGTCTGGGGGTGAGGGGCAGGGTGTCTGGGGATGAGGGGGCGCGGTGTCTGGGGGTGAGGGACGCGGAGTCTGGGGTGTGAGGGGCGCGGTGTCTGGGGGGTGAGGGACGCGGTGTCTGAGGGTGAGGGGCGCGGTGTCTGGGTGTGAGGGGCGCGGTGTCTGGGGGTGAGAGGCACGGTGTCTGAGGATGAGGGGACAGGGTGTCGGGGGGTGAGTCGCCACGGTGTCTGGGGTGAGGGAGCGTGGTGTCTGGGGGTGAGGGAGCGCGGTGTCTGGGGGTGAGGGGGCGTGGTGTCTGGGGGTGAGGGAGCGCGGTGTCTGGGGGTGAGGGGGCGCGGTGTCTGGGGGTGAGGGGGGTAGGGTGTCTGGGGGTGAGGGGCGGGGTGTCTGGGGTGAGGGGGGGTGTGAGGGTGAGGGGCGCGTTGTCTGGGGGAGAGAGGCACGTTGTCTGGGGAGAGGGGCGCATTCTCTGGGGGAGAGGGGCACGGTGTCTGGGGGAGAGGGGCGGTATCTGGGGGTGAGGGGGGCGCGGTGTCTGAGAGTGAGGGGCGGTGTCTGGGGTTGAGGGGCGCAGTGTCTGAGGGTGATGGGCGCGGTGTCTGGGGGTGAGGGGCGGTGTCTGAGAGTGAGGGGCGGTGTCTGGGGTTGAGGGACGCGGTGTCTGAGGTTGAGGGGCGCAGTGTCTGAGAGTGAGGGGCGGTGTCTGGGGAGAGGGGGCGCGGTGTCGAGGGGTGAGGGGGGGCGCGGTGTCTGGGGGTGAGGGAAGGCGTGTCTGAGGGAGAGGGGCGTGGTGTCAGCGGTGAGGGACGGTGTCTGAGAGTGAGTGGCGGTGTCTGTGGTTGAGTGGCACAGTGTCTGCGGGTGAGGGACGCGGTGTCTGAGAGTGAGGGGTGGGGTGTCTGGGGGAGAGGGGCGGGGTGTCTGGGGAGAGGGGCGGTGTCTGGGGGTGAGGGGCGCGGTGTCGGGGGGTGAGGGGTGGTGTCTGGGGGTGGGGGGGCGGGGTGTCTGGTGGTGAGGGGCGGGGTGTCTGTTAGGTGAGGGGCGGGGTGTCTGGGGGGAGGGGGGTTGGTGTCTGTGGGACAGGGATGGTGTGTCTGGTGGAGAGGGGTGCTGTGTCTGAGGGTGAGGGGCGGTGTGTCTGGGGGGAGGGGGGTCGGTGTCTGGGGGGAGGGTGGTCGGTGTCTGGGGTTGAGGGAGCGCGGTGTCTGGGGGTGAGGGAGCACGCTGTCTGGGGGTGAGGGGCGCAGTGTCTGAGGATGAGGGGCACGGTGTCTGGGGGTGAGGGACGCGGTGTCTGAGGGTGAAAGATGCGGTGTCTGCGGGTGAGGGGGCGCGGTGTCTGGGGGTGAGGGCATGGTGTCTGGGGGTGAGGGAGCGCGGTGTCTGGGGGTGAGAGGCGGGGTGTCTGGGGCTGAGGGGGCGCGGTGTCCGGGGGTGAGGGGCACGTTGTCTGGGGAGAGGGGCGCGTTGTCTGGTGCAGAGGGGGACCGGTGTCTGGGGGAGAGGGGCGGTGTCTGATGGTGAGGCGCGGTGTCTGGGGTTGAGGGTCGCGGTGTCTGGGGGTGAGGGGCGGTGTGTCTGGGGGTGAGAGGCGCAGTGTCTGGGGGTGAAGGGCACGGTGTCGGGGGTGAGGGTCGCGGTGTCGGGGGGTAAGGGGGCCCGGTGTCTGGGGGTGAGGGGGCGCGTGGTCTGGGGGTGAGGGGGCGGGATATCTGGGGGTGAGGAAGTGCGGTGTCTGGGGGTGAGGGGGCGGGATGTCTGGGGGTGAGGGGGTGCGGTGTCTGGGGGTGAGGGTGCGGGATGTCTGGGGGTGAGGGGGTAGGGTGTCTGGGGGTGAGGGGGCGGGGTGTCTGGGGGTGAGGGGGGGCACGGTGTCTGGGGGGTGACGGGGCGCGGTGTCTGGGGGTGAGGGGGCACGGTGTCTGGGGGTGAGGGGCGCGGTGTATGGTGGTGAGGGGCGTTGTCTGGGGGTGAGGGGCGTTGTCTGGGTGAAGGGGGGGCAGTGTCTGGGGGTGAGGGGCGGGGTGTCTGGGGGTGAGGAGCGATGTCTGGAGGAGAGGGGCGGGTGTCTGAGGGTGAGGGGCGGTGTCTGGGGGAGAGGGGGCGTGGTGTCTGGGGGAGAGGGGCGGTGTCTGGGGGAGAGGGGCGGTGTCTGGTGGAGAGGGGCTGTGTCTGGGGTGAGGGGGCGCGGTGTCTGGGGGGTGAGGGCCGCGGTGTCTGGGGGTGATTGGCGCGGTGTCTCGGGGGTGAGGGGCGCGGTGTCTGGGGGTGAGGGGTGCGGTGTCCTGAGGGTGAGGGGCGCGGTGTCTGGGGGTGATTTGCGCGGTGTCTGGGGGTGAGGGACGCGGTGTCTGAGGGTGAGGGGTGGGGTGTCTGGGGGTGAGGGGCAGGGTGTCTGGGGGTGAGAGGCGCGGTGTCTGGGGGTGAAGGGCGCGGTGTCTGAGGGTGAGGGGTTGTGCCCTGGGGGTGAGGGGCGCGGTGTCGGGGGGGTGAGGGGGCGCGTGGTCTGGGGTGAGGGGGCGGGATATCTGGGGGTGAGGGAGCGCGATGTCTGGGGGTGAGGGGGCGGGATGTTTGGGGTGAGGGGGGGCGGTGTCTGGGGTGAGGAGCGGTGTCTGGAGGAGAGGGGCGGGGTGTCTGAGGGTGAGGGGGCGCGGTGTCTGGGGCTGATTGGCGTGGTGTCTGGGGGTGAGAGACGCGGTGTCTGAGGGTGAGGGCGGGGTGTCTGGGGGTGAGGGGCGGGGGTGTCTGGGGGTGAGGGGCGCGGTGTCGGTGGGTGAGGGGGTGCGGTGTCTGGGGTGAGGGGGCGCGTGGTCTGGGGGTGAGTGGGCGGGATATCTGGGGGTGAGTGAGCGCGGTGTCTGGGGGTGAGGGGGCGGGATGGCTGGGGTGAGGGGGGTAGGGTGTCTGGGGGTGAGGGGGCGGGGTGTCTGGGGTGAGGGGGGGCGGTGTCTGGGGGTGAGGTGGCACGGTGTCTGGGGGTGAGGGTCGCGGTGTCTGCGGGTGTGGGGCGCGGTGTCTGGTGGTGAGGGGCGTTGTCTGGGGGTGAGTGGCGGTGTCTGGGTGGAGGGAGGGCGGTGTCTGGGGTGAGGGGCGGGGGTGTCTGGGGTGAGGAGCGGTGTCTGGAGGAGAGGGGCGGGGTGTCTGAGGGTGAAGGGCTGTGTCTGGGGGAGAGGCTCGCGGTGTCTGGGGAGAGGGGCGGTGTCTGGGGGAGAGGGGCGGTGTCTGGGGGAGAGGCTCGCGGTGTCTGGGGAGAGGGGCGGTGTCTGGGGGTGAGGGGCGCGGTGTCTGGGGGTGATTGGCGCGATGTCTCGGGGTGAGGGGCGCGGTGTCTGGGGGTGATTGGCGCGGTGTCTGGGGGTGAGGGTCGCGTTGTCTGGGGGAGAGGGGCACAGTGTCTGGGGAGAGGGGTGGTGTCTGGGGTGAGGCGCGGGTCTGGGGTTGAGGGGCGCGGTGTCTGGGGGTGAGGGGCGGTGTGTCTGGGGGTGAGAGGCGCAGTGTCTGGGGGTGAAGGGCGCGGTGTCTGAGGGTGAGGGCGGTGCCTGGGGGTGAGGGGCGGTGCCTGGGGGTGAGGGGCGCGGTGTCGGGGGTGAGGGGCGCGGTGTCGGGGGGTGAGTGGGCGCGGTGTCTGGGAGTGAGGCGGCGCATGGTCTGTGGGTGAGGGGGCAGGATATCTGGGGGTGAGGGGGCGTGGTGTCTGGGGGTGCGGGGGCGTGATGTCTGGGGATGAGGGGGCGGAGTGTCTGGGGCTGAGGGGGCGGTGTGACTGGGGGTGAGGGGGGCGCGGTGTCTGGGGGTGAGGGGGCGCGGTGTCTGGGTGTGAGAGGGCGCGGTGTCTGGGGTGAGGGGCGCGGTGTCTGGGGGTGAGGGGCGCGGTGTCTGGTGGTGAGCGGCGTTGTCTGGGGGAGAGGGGCGGTGTCTGGGGGGAGGGGGGCGGTGTCTGGGGGGAGGGGCGGGGTCGGGGGTGAGGGGCGGGGTGTCTGGGGGTGAGGCGGGGTGTCTGGGGGAGAGGGGCGGTGTCTGGGGGTGAGGGTGCGCTGTGTCTGCGGGTGAGGGACGCGGTGTCTGGGGGTGAGGGGCGGGGTGCCTGGGGGTGAGGGACGGGTTGCCTGGGGGTGAGGGGCGGGCGTCTGGGGGTGAGGGGGCACGGTGTCTGGGGGTGAGGGGCACGGTGTGTGGGGGTGAGGGGCGCGTTGTCTGGGGTGAGGGACGCGGTTTCTGGGGGTGACGGGCGCGGTCTGGGGGTGAGGGACGCGGTGTCTGGGGGTGAGGTGCACGGTGTCTGAGGATGAGGGGGCGGGGTGTCTGGGGGGGGAGGGGGCGCGGTGTCTGGGGGTGACGGAGTGCGGTGTCTGGGGGTGAGGGGCGGGTTGTCTGGGGGTGAGGGGGCGCGGTGTCTGGGGTTGAGGGAGCGTGGTGTCTGGGGGTGAGGGAGCACACTGTCTGGGGGTGAGGGGCGCGGTGTCTGAGGATGAGGGGCACGGTGTCTGGGGGTGAGGACGCGGTGTCTGAGTGTGAAGATGCGGTGTCTGGGGGTGAGGGGCGGGGTTTCTGGGGATGAGGGGGCGCGGTGTCTGGGGATGAGGGAGCGCGGTGTCTGGGGGATAGGGAGCGTGGTGTCTGGGGGTGAGGGGCGTGGTGTCTGGGGGTGAGGGGCGCGGTGTCTGGTTGTGAGGCGCGGTGTGAGGGTGAGCGGCGCGTTGTCTGGGGAGAGGGGCACGTTGTCTGGGGGAGAGGGGCGCGGTGTCTGGGGGAGAGGGGCGGTGTCTGGGGGTGAGGCGCGGTGTCTTGGGTTGAGGGGCGCGGTGTCTGGGGGTGAAGGGCGCCGTGTCTGAGGGTGAGGGGTGGTGCCTGGGGGTGAGGGGCGCGGTGTCGGGAGGTGAGGGGCGCGGTGTCGGGGGGTGATTGGGCGCAGTGTCTTGCGGTGAGGGGGGCGCGTGGTCTGGGGTGAGGGGGCGGGATATCTGGGGTGAGGGAGCGCGGTGTCTGGGGGTGAGGGGGCGGGATGGCTGGGGTTGAGGGGGGTGTGGTGTCTGGGGTTGAGGGGGCGGGATGTCAGGGGGCGAGGGGTAGGGTGTCTGGGGGTGAGGGGGCGGGGTGTCTGGGGGTGAGGGGGGCGCGGTGTCTGGGGGTGAGGGGGCTCGGTGTCTGGGGGTGAGGGGGCACGGTGTCTGGGGGTGAGGGTCGCGGTGTCTGGGGTGAGGGGCGTGGTGTCTGGTGGTGAGGGGCGTTGTCTGGGGTGAGGGGCGTTGTCTGGGTGGAGGGGGGCGGTGTCTGGGGGTGAGGGGCGGTGTGTCTGAGGGTGAGGGACGCGGTGTCTGAGGGTGAGGGGCGGGGTGTCTGGGGTGAGGGGCGGGGTGTCTGAGGGTGAGGGGCGGGGTGTCTGGGGGTGAGGGGTGCGTTGTCTGGGGGAGCGGGGCACGTTGTCTGACGGAGAGGGGCACGTTGTCTGGGGAGAGGGGCGCGGTGTCTGGGGGAGAGGGGTGGTGTCTGGGGGTGAGGCGCGGTGTCTGGGGTTGAGGGGCGCGGTGTCTGGGGGTGAGGGGCGGTCTGTCTGGGGTGAGGGGCGCGGTGTCTGGGGGTGAAGGGCGCTGTGTCTGAGGGTGAGGGGCGGAGCCTGGGGGTGAGGGGCGTGGTGTCGGGGTGTGAGGGGCGCGGTGTCGGGGGTGAGGGGGCGCGGTGTCTGGGG
>NC_140998.1:189551142-189716393 GCF_052327205.1 Somniosus microcephalus
GGATTGCAATCTCACTCTTCAGATGGGGTGTCATCTCACTCTTTAGATGGGGTGTAATCTCACTCTTTGATGGAGTGTAATCTCACTCTTTAGATAGGGTGCAATCTCACTCTTTAGATGGGGTGTAATCTCACTCTTTAGATGGGGTGTAATCCCACTCTTTAGATTGGGTGTAATCTCACTCTTTAGATGGGGTGTAATCTCACTCTTTAGATGGGGTGTAATCTCACTCTTTAGATAGGGTGCAATCTCACTCTTTAGATGGGGTGTAATCTCACTCTTCAGATGGGGTGCAATCTCACTCCTTAGATAGGGTGCAATCTCACTCTTTAGATGGGGTGTAATCTCACTCTTTAGATGGGGTCTAATCTCACTCTTTAGATTGGGTGTAATCTCACACTTTAGATGGTGTGTAATCTCACGCTTTAGATGGGGTGTAATCTCACTCTTTAGATGGAGTATAATCTCACTCTTTAGATGGGGTGTAATCTCACTCTTTAGATTGGGTGTAATCTCACTCTTTAGATGGGGTGTAATCTCACTCTTCAGATAGGGTGCAATCTCACTCTTTAGATGGGGTGTAATCTCACTCTTTAGATGGGGTCTAATCTCACTCTTTAGATTGGGTGTAATCTCACTCTTTAGATGGGGTGTAATCTCACTTTTCAGATGGGGTGTAATCTCACTCTTTAGATGGGGTGTAATCTTAGTCTTTAGATGGGGTGTAATCTCACTCTTTAGATGGGGTGTAATCTCACTCTTTAGGTGGGGTGTAATCTCACTCAATAGATGGGGTGTAATCCTCACTCTTTAGATGGAGTGTAATCTCACTCTTTAGATGGAGTGTAATCTCACTCTTTAGATGGGGTGTAATCTCACTCTTTAGATGGGGTGTAATCTCACTCTTTAGAAGGGGTGTAATCTCACTCTTTAGATGGGGTGTAATCTCACTCTTTAGATGGGGTGTAAGCTCACTCTTTAGATGGAGTGTAATCTCACTCTTTAGATGGAGTGTAATCTCACTCTTTAGATGGGGTGTAATCTCACTCTTTAGATGGGGTGTAATCTCACTCTTTAGAAGGGGTGTAATCTCACTTTAGATGGGGTGTAATCTCACTCTTTAGATGGGGTGTAAGCTCACTCTTTAGATGGAGTGTAATCTCACTCTTTAGATGGAGTGTAATCTCACTCTTTAGATGGGTGTAATCTCACTCTTTAGATGGGGTGTAATCTCACTCTTTAGATGGGGTGTAATCTCACTCTTTAGATGGGGTGTAATCTCACTCTTTAGATGGGGTGTAATCTCACTCTTTAGATGGGGTGTAATCTCTCTCTTTAGATGGGGTGTAATCTCACTCATTAGATGGGGTGTAATCTCACTCTTTAGATGGGGTGTAATCTCACTCTAGATGGAGTGTAATCTCATTCTTTAGATGGGGTGTAATCTCACTCTTTAGATGGGGTGTAATCTCACTCTTTAGATGGGGTGTAATCTCATTCTTTAGATGGGGTGTAATCTCACTCTTTAGATGGGGTGTAATCTCACTCTTTAGATGGAGTGTAATCTCATTCTTTAGATGGGGTGTAATCTCACTCTTTAGATGGGGTGTAACCTCATTCTTTAGATGGGGTGTAATCTCACTCTTTAGATGGGGTGTAATCTCACTCTTTAGATGGGGTGTAATCTCACTCTTTAGATGGGGTGTAATCTCACACTTTAGATGGAGTGTAATCTCACTCTTTAGATGGGGTGTAAGCTCACTCTTTAGATGGAGTGTAATCTCACTCTTTAGATGGAGTGTAATCTCACTCTTTAGATGGTGTGTAATCTCACTCTTTAGATGGGGTGTAATCTCACTCTTTAGATGGGGTGTAATCTCACTCTTTAGATGGGGTGTAATCTTAGTCTTTAGATGGGGTGTAATCTCACTCTTTAGATGGGGTGTAATCTCACTCTTTAGGTGGGGTGTAATCTCACTCAATAGATGGTGTGTAATCTCACTCTTTAGATGGAGTGTAATCTCACTCTTTAGACGGGGTGTAATCTCACTCTTTAGATGGGGTGTAATCTTAGTCTTTAGATGGGGTGTAATCTCACTCTTTAGATGGGGTGTAATCTCAATCTTTAAGTGGGGTGTAATCTCACTCAATAGATGGGGTGTAATCTCACTCTTTAGATGGAGTGTAATCTCACTCTTTAGATGGAGTGTAATCTCACTCTTTAGATGGGGTGTAATCTCACTCTTTAGATGGGGTGTAATCTCACTCTTTAGAAGGGGTGTAATCTCACTTTAGATGGGGTGTAATCTCACTCTTTAGATGGGGTGTAAGCTCACTCTTTAGATGGAGTGTAATCTCACTCTTTAGATGGAGTGTAATCTCACTCTTTAGATGGGGTGTAATCTCACTCTTTAGATGGGGTGTAATCTCACTCTTTAGATGGGGTGTAATCTCACTCTTTAGATGGGGTGTAATCTCACTCTTTAGATGGGGTGTAATCTCACTCTTTCGATGGAGTGTAATCTCACTCTTTAGATGGGGTGTAATCTCACTCTTTAGCTGGGGTGTAATCTCACGCTTTAGATGGAGTGTAATCTAACTCTTTAGATGGAGTGTAATCTCACTCTTTAGATGGGGTGTAATCTAACTCTTTAGATGGAGTGTAATCTCACTCTTTAGCTGGGGTGTAATCTCACGCTTTAGATGGAGTGTAATCTAACTCTTTAGATTGAGTGTAAGCTCACTCTTTAGATGGGGTGTAATCTCACTCTTTAGATGGGGTGTAATCTCACTCTTTAGATGGAGTGTAATCTCACTCTTTAGATGGAGTGTAATCTCACTCTTTAGATGTGGTGTAATGTCACTCTTTAGATGGGGTGCAATCTCACTCTTTAGATGGAGTGTAATCTCACTCTTTAGATGGGGTGTAATCTCACTCTTTAGATGGTGTGTAATCTCACTCTTTAGATGGGGTGTAATCTCACTCTTTAGATGGGGTGTAATCTCACTCTTTCGATGGAGTGTAATCTCACTCTTTAGATGGGGTTTAATCTCACTCTTTAGATGGGGTGTAATCTCACGCTTTAGATGGACTGTAATCGCACTCTTCAGATGGAGTGTAATCTCACTCTTTAGATGGGGTGTAATCTCACTCTTTAGATGGAGTGTAATCTCACACTTTAGATGGGGTGTAATCTCACTCTTTAGATGGGGTGTAAGCTCACTTTTTAGATGGAGTGTAATCTCACTCTTTAGATGGAGTGTAATCTCACTCTTTAGATGGGGTGTAATCTCACTCTTTGGTTGGGGTGTAATCTCACTCTTTAGATGGGGTGCAATCTCACTCTTTAGATGGAGTGTAATCTCACTCTTTAGATGGGGTGTAATCTCACTCTTTAGATGGAGTGTAATCTCACTCTTTAGATGGGGTGTAATCTCACTCTTTAGATGGGGTGTAATCTCACTCTTTCGATGGAGTGTAATCTCACTCTTTAGATGGGGTTTAATCTCACTCTTTAGATGGGGTGTAATTTCACGCTTTAGATGGACTGTAATCGCACTCTTCAGATGGAGTGTAATCTCACTCTTTAGATGGGGTGTAATCTCACTCTTTAGATGGAGTGTAATCTCACTCTTTAGATGGGGTGCAATCTCACTCTTTAGATGGAGTGTAATCTCACTCTTTAGATGGGGTGTAATCTCACTCTTTAGATGGAGTGTAATCTCACTCTTTAGATGGGGTGCAATCTCACTCTTTATATGGAGTGTAATCTCACTCTTTAGATGGAGTGTAATCTCACTCTTTAGATGGGGTGCAATCTCACTCTTTAGATGGAGTGTAATCTCACTCTTTAGATGGGGTGTAATCTCACTCTTTAGATGGGGTGTAATCTCACTCTTTAGATGGGGTGTAATATCACTCTTAAGATGGGGTGTAATCTCACTCTTAAGATGGGGTGTAATCTCACTCTTTAGATGGGGTGTCATCTCACTCTTTAGATGGGGTGTAATCTCACTCTTTAGATGGGGTGTAATCTCACTCTTTAGATGGGGTGTAATCTCACTCTTTAGATGGGGTGTAATCTCACTCTTTAGATGGGGTGCAATCTCACTCTTTAGATGGGGTGTAATCTCTCCCTTTAGATGGGGTGTAATCGCACTCCTTAGATGGAGTGTAATCTCACTCTTTAGATGGAGTGTAATCTCACTCTTTAGATGGGGTGTAATCTCACTCTTTAGATGGGGTGTAATCTCACTCTTTAGATGGGGTGTAATCTCACTCTTTAGATGGGGTGTATTCTCACTCTTTAGATGGAGTGTAATCTCACTCTTTAGATGGGGTGTAATCGCACTCCTTAGATGGAGTGTAATCTCACTCTTTAGATGGAGTGTAATCTCACTCTTTAGATGGGGTGTAATCTCACTCCTTAGATGGAGTGTAATCTCACTCTTTAGATGGGGTGTAATCTCACTCTTTAGATGGAGTGTAATCTCACTCTTTAGATGGGGTGTAATCTCACTCCTTAGATGGAGTGTAATCTCACTCTTTAGATGGGGTGTAATGTCACTCTTTAGATGGGGTGTAATCTCACTCTTTAGATGGGGTGTAATCTCACTCTTTAGATGGGGTGTAATCTCACTCTTTAGATGGGGTGTATTCTCACTCTTTAGATGGAGTGTAATCTCACTCTTTAGATGGGGTGTAATCGCACTCCTTAGATGGAGTGTAATCTCACTCTTTAGATGGGGTGTAATCTCACTCTTTAGCTGGGGTGTAATCTCACGCTTTAGATGGAGTGTAATCTAACTCTTTAGATGGAGTGTAATCTCACTCTTTAGATGGGGTGTAATCTAACTCTTTAGATGGAGTGTAATCTCACTCTTTAGCTGGGGTGTAATCTCACGCTTTAGATGGAGTGTAATCTAACTCTTTAGATTGAGTGTAAGCTCACTCTTTAGATGGGGTGTAATCTCACTCTTTAGATGGGGTGTAATCTCACTCTTTAGATGGAGTGTAATCTCACTCTTTAGATGGGGTGTAATCTCACTCTTTAGATGTGGTGTAATGTCACTCTTTAGATGGGGTGCAATCTCACTCTTTAGATGGAGTGTAATCTCACTCTTTAGATGGGGTGTAATCTCACTCTTTAGATGGTGTGTAATCTCACTCTTTAGATGGGGTGTAATCTCACTCTTTAGATGGGGTGTAATCTCACTCTTTCGATGGAGTGTAATCTCACTCTTTAGATGGGGTTTAATCTCACTCTTTAGATGGGGTGTAATCTCACGCTTTAGATGGACTGTAATCGCACTCTTCAGATGGAGTGTAATCTCACTCTTTAGATGGGGTGTAATCTCACTCTTTAGATGGGGTGTAATCTCACTCTTTAGATGGGGTGTAATCTCACTCTTTAGATGGGGTGTAATCTCACTCTTTGGTTGGGGTGTAATCTCACTCTTTAGATGGGGTGCAATCTCACTCTTTAGATGGGGTGTAATCTCACCCTTTAGATGGGGTGTAATCTCACTCTTTAGATGGGGTGTAATCTCACTCTTTAGATGGGGTGTAATCTCACTCTTTAGATGGGGTGTAATCTCACTCTTTAGATGGAGTGTAATCTCACTCTTTAGATGGGGTGTAATCTCACTCTTTAGATGGGGTGTAATCTCACTCTTTCGATGGAGTGTAATCTCACTCTTTAGATGGGGTTTAATCTCACTCTTTAGATGGGGTGTAATTTCACGCTTTAGATGGACTGTAATCGCACTCTTCAGATGGAGTGTAATCTCACTCTTTAGATGGGGTGTAATCTCACTCTTTAGATGGAGTGTAATCTCACTCTTTAGATGGGGTGCAATCTCACTCTTTAGATGGAGTGTAATCTCACTCTTTAGATGGGGTGTAATCTCACTCTTTAGATGGAGTGTAATCTCACTCTTTAGATGGGGTGCAATCTCACTCTTTATATGGAGTGTAATCTCACTCTTTAGATGGAGTGTAATCTCACTCTTTAGATGGGGTGCAATCTCACTCTTTAGATGGAGTGTAATCTCACTCTTTAGATGGGGTGTAATCTCACTCTTTAGATGGGGTGTAATCTCACTCTTTAGATGGGGTGTAATATCACTCTTAAGATGGGGTGTAATCTCACTCTTTAGATGGGGTGTCATCTCACTCTTTAGATGGGGTGTAATCTCACTCTTTAGATGGGGTGTAATCTCACTCTTTAGATGGGGTGTAATCTCACTCTTTAGATGGGGTGTAATCTCACTCTTTAGATGGGGTGCAATCTCACTCTTTAGATGGGGTGTAATCTCTCCCTTTAGATGGGGTGTAATCGCACTCCTTAGATGGAGTGTAATCTCACTCTTTAGATGGAGTGTAATCTCACTCTTTAGATGGGGTGTAATCTCACTCTTTAGATGGGGTGTAATCTCACTCTTTAGATGGGGTGTAATCTCACTCTTTAGATGGGGTGTATTCTCACTCTTTAGATGGAGTGTAATCTCACTCTTTAGATGGGGTGTAATCGCACTCCTTAGATGGAGTGTAATCTCACTCTTTAGATGGAGTGTAATCTCACTCTTTAGATGGGGTGTAATCGCACTCCTTAGATGGAGTGTAATCTCACTCTTTAGATGGGGTGTAATGTCACTCTTTAGATGGGGTGTAATCTCACTCTTTAGATGGGGTGTAATCTCACTCTTTAGATGGGGTGTAATCTCACTCTTTAGATGGGGTGTATTCTCACTCTTTAGATGGAGTGTAATCTCTCTCTTTAGATGGGGTGTAATCGCACTCCTTAGATGGAGTGTAATCTCACTCTTTAGATGGGGTGTAATCTCACTCTTTAGATGGGGTGTAATCTCACTCTTCAGATGGGGTGCAATCTCACTCTTTAGATGGAGTGTAATCTCACTCTTTAGATGGGGTGTAATCTCACTCTTTAGATGGGGTGTAATCTCACGCTTTAGATGGGGTGTAATCTCACTCTTTAGATGGGGAGTAATCTCACTCTTTAGATGGAGTGTAATCTCACTCTTTAGATGGGGTGTAATCTCATTCTTTAGATGGGGTGTAATCTCACTCTTTAGATGGGTTGTAATCTCACTCTTTAGATGGGGTGTAATGTCACTCTTTAGATGGAGTGCAATCTCACTCTTTAGATGGGGTGTAATCTCACTCTTTAGATGGGGTGTAATCTCACTCTTTAGATGGAGTGTAATCTCACTCTTTAGATGGGGTGTAATCTCATTCTTTAGATGGGGTGTAATCTCACTCTTTAGATGGGGTGTAATCTCACTCTTTAGATGGGGTGTAATCTCACTCTTTAGATGGGGTGTAATCTCACTCTTTAGATGGGGTGTAATCTCACACTTTAGATGGATTGCAATCTCACTCTTTAGATGGGGTGTAATGTCACTCTTTAGATGGAGTGTAATCTCACTCTTCAGATGGGGTGTAATCTCACTCTTTAGATGGGGTGTAATCTCACTCTTTAGATGGGGTGTAATCTCACACTTTAGATGGATTGCAATCTCACTCTTTAGATGGGGTGTAATGTCACTCTTTAGATGGAGTGTAATCTCACTCTTTAGATGGGGTGTAATCTCACTCTTTAGATGGGGTGTAATCTCACTCTTTAGATGGAGTGTAATCTCACTCTTTAGATGGGGTGTAATCTCATTCTTTAGATGGGGTGTAATCTCACTCTTTAGATGGGGTGTAATCTCACTCTTTAGATGGGGTGTAATCTCACTCTTTAGATGGGGTGTAATCTCACTCTTTAGATGGGGTCTAATCTCACTCTTTAGATTGGGTGTAATCTCACTCTTTAGATGGGGTGTAATCTCACTTTTCAGATGGGGTGTAATCTCACTCTTTAGATGGGGTGTAATCTCACACTTTAGATGGAGTGTAATCTCCCTGTTTAGATGGTGTGTAATCTCACTCTTTAGATGGGGTGCAATCTCACTCTTTAGATGGGGTGTAATCTCACTCTTTGGATGGGGTGTAATCTCACTCTTTAGATGGAGTGTAATCTCACTCTTTAGATGGGGTGTAATCTTAGTCTTTAGATGGGGTGTAATCTCACTCTTTAGATGGGGTGTAATCTCACTCTTTAGGTGGGGTGTAATCTCACTCAATAGATGGGGTGTAATCTCACTCTTTAGATGGAGTGTAATCTCACTCTTTAGATGGAGTGTAATCTCACTCTTTAGATGGGGTGTAATCTCACTCTTTAGATAGGGTGTAATCTCACTCTTTAGAAGGGGTGTAATCTCACTCTTTAGATGGGGTGTAATCTCACTCTTTAGATGGGGTGTAAGCTCACTCTTTAGATGGAGTGTAATCTCACTCTTTAGATGGAGTGTAATCTCACTCTTTAGATGGGGTGTAATCTCACTCTTTAGATGGGGTGTAATCTCACTCTTTAGAAGGGGTGTAATCTCACTTTAGATGGGGTGTAATCTCACTCTTTAGATGGGGTGTAAGCTCACTCTTTAGATGGAGTGTAATCTCACTCTTTAGATGGAGTGTAATCTCACTCTTTAGATGGGGTGTAATCTCACTCTTTAGATGGGGTGTAATCTCACTCTTTAGATGGGGTGTAATCTCACTCTTTAGATGGGGTGTAATCTCACTCTTTAGATGGGGTGTAATCTCACTCTTTAGATGGGGTGTAATCTCTCTCTTTAGATGGGGTGTAATCTCACTCATTAGATGGGGTGTAATCTCACTCTTTAGATGGGGTGTAATCTCACTCTAGATGGAGTGTAATCTCATTCTTTAGATGGGGTGTAATCTCACTCTTTAGATGGGGTGTAATCTCTCTCTTTAGATGGGGTGTAATCTCACTCATTAGATGGGGTGTAATCTCACTCTTTAGATGGGGTGTAATCTCACTCTAGATGGAGTGTAATCTCATTCTTTAGATGGGGTGTAATCTCACTCTTTAGATGGGGTGTAATCTCACTCTTTAGATGGGGTGTAATCTCATTCTTTAGATGGGGTGTAATCTCACTCTTTAGATGGGGTGTAATCTCACTCTTTAGATGGAGTGTAATCTCATTCTTTAGATGGGGTGTAATCTCACTCTTTAGATGGGGTGTAACCTCATTCTTTAGATGGGGTGTAATCTCACTCTTTAGATGGGGTGTAATCTCACTCTTTAGATGGGGTGTAATCTCACTCTTTAGATGGGGTGTAATCTCACACTTTAGATGGAGTGTAATCTCACTCTTTAGATGGGGTGTAAGCTCACTCTTTAGATGGAGTGTAATCTCACTCTTTAGATGGAGTGTAATCTCACTCTTTAGATGGTGTGTAATCTCACTCTTTAGATGGGGTGTAATCTCACTCTTTAGATGGGGTGTAATCTCACTCTTTAGATGGGGTGTAATCTTAGTCTTTAGATGGGGTGTAATCTCACTCTTTAGATGGGGTGTAATCTCACTCTTTAGGTGGGGTGTAATCTCACTCAATAGATGGTGTGTAATCTCACTCTTTAGATGGAGTGTAATCTCACTCTTTAGACGGGGTGTAATCTCACTCTTTAGATGGGGTGTAATCTTAGTCTTTAGATGGGGTGTAATCTCACTCTTTAGATGGGGTGTAATCTCAATCTTTAAGTGGGGTGTAATCTCACTCAATAGATGGGGTGTAATCTCACTCTTTAGATGGAGTGTAATCTCACTCTTTGGATGGAGTGTAATCTCACTCTTTAGATGGGGTGTAATCTCACTCTTTAGATGGGGTGTAATCTCACTCTTTAGAAGGGGTGTAATCTCACTTTAGATGGGGTGTAATCTCACTCTTTAGATGGGGTGTAAGCTCACTCTTTAGATGGAGTGTAATCTCACTCTTTAGATGGAGTGTAATCTCACTCTTTAGATGGGGTGTAATCTCACTCTTTAGATGGGGTGTAATCTCACTCTTTAGATGGGGTGTAATCTCACTCTTTAGATGGGGTGTAATCTCACTCTTTAGATGGGGTGTAATCTCACTCTTTAGATGGGGTGTAATCTCTCTCTTTAGATGGGGTGTAATCTCACTCATTAGATGGGGTGTAATCTCACTCTTTAGATGGGGTGTAATCTCACTCTTTAGATGGAGTGTAATCTCACTCTTTAGATGGGGTGTAATCTCACTCTTTAGATGGAGTGTAATCTCACTCTTTAGATGGGGTGTAATCTCACTCTTTAGATGGGGTGTAATCTCACTCTTTAGATGGTGTGTAATCTCACTCTTTAGATGGGGTGTAATCTCACTCTTTAGATGGGGTGTAATCTCACTCTTTCGATGGAGTGTAATCTCACTCTTTAGATGGGTTGTAATCTCACTCTTTAGCTGGGGTGTAATCTCACGCTTTAGATGGAGTGTAATCTAACTCTGTAGATGGAGTGTAATCTCACTCTTTAGATGGGGTGTAATCTAACTCTTTAGATGGAGTGTAATCTCACTCTTTAGCTGGGGTGTAATCTCACGCTTTAGATGGAGTGTAATCTAACTCTTTAGATTGAGTGTAAGCTCACTCTTTAGATGGGGTGTAATCTCACTCTTTAGATGGGGTGTAATCTCACTCTTTAGATGGAGTGTAATCTCACTCTTTAGATGGAGTGTAATCTCACTCTTTAGATGTGGTGTAATGTCACTCTTTAGATGGGGTGCAATCTCACTCTTTAGATGGAGTGTAATCTCACTCTTTAGATGGGGTGTAATCTCACTCTTTAGATGGTGTGTAATCTCACTCTTTAGATGGGGTGTAATCTCACTCTTTAGATGGGGTGTAATCTCACTCTTTCGATGGAGTGTAATCTCACTCTTTAGATGGGGTTTAATCTCACTCTTTAGATGGGGTGTAATCTCACGCTTTAGATGGACTGTAATCGCACTCTTCAGATGGAGTGTAATCTCACTCTTTAGATGGGGTGTAATCTCACTCTTTAGATGGAGTGTAATCTCACACTTTAGATGGGGTGTAATCTCACTCTTTAGATGGGGTGTAAGCTCACTCTTTAGATGGAGTGTAATCTCACTCTTTAGATGGAGTGTAATCTCACTCTTTAGATGGGGTGTAATCTCACTCTTTGGTTGGGGTGTAATCTCACTCTTTAGATGGGGTGCAATCTCACTCTTTAGATGGAGTGTAATCTCACTCTTTAGATGGGGTGTAATCTCACTCTTTAGATGGAGTGTAATCTCACTCTTTAGATGGGGTGTAATCTCACTCTTTAGATGGGGTGTAATCTCACTCTTTCGATGGAGTGTAATCTCACTCTTTAGATGGGGTTTAATCTCACTCTTTAGATGGGGTGTAATTTCACGCTTTAGATGGACTGTAATCGCACTCTTCAGATGGAGTGTAATCTCACTCTTTAGATGGGGTGTAATCTCACTCTTTAGATGGAGTGTAATCTCACTCTTTAGATGGGGTGCAATCTCACTCTTTAGATGGAGTGTAATCTCACTCTTTAGATGGGGTGTAATCTCACTCTTTAGATGGAGTGTAATCTCACTCTTTAGATGGGGTGCAATCTCACTCTTTAGATGGAGCGTAATCTCACTCTTTAGATGGAGTGTAATCTCACTCTTTAGATGGGGTGCAATCTCACTCTTTAGATGGAGTGTAATCTCACTCTTTAGATGGGGTGTAATCTCACTCTTTAGATGGAGTGTAATCTCACTCTTTAGATGGAGTGTAATCTCACTCTTTAGATGTGGTGTAATGTCACTCTTTAGATGGGGTGCAATCTCACTCTTTAGATGGAGTGTAATCTCACTCTTTAGATGGGGTGTAATCTCACTCTTTAGATGGTGTGTAATCTCACTCTTTAGATGGGGTGTAATCTCACTCTTTAGATGGGGTGTAATCTCACTCTTTCGATGGAGTGTAATCTCACTCTTTAGATGGGGTTTAATCTCACTCTTTAGATGGGGTGTAATCTCACGCTTTAGATGGACTGTAATCGCACTCTTCAGATGGAGTGTAATCTCACTCTTTAGATGGGGTGTAATCTCACTCTTTAGATGGAGTGTAATCTCACACTTTAGATGGGGTGTAATCTCACTCTTTAGATGGGGTGTAAGCTCACTCTTTAGATGGAGTGTAATCTCACTCTTTAGATGGAGTGTAATCTCACTCTTTAGATGGGGTGTAATCTCACTCTTTGGTTGGGGTGTAATCTCACTCTTTAGATGGAGTGTAATCTCACTCTTTAGATGGGGTGTAATCTCACTCTTTAGATGGAGTGTAATCTCACTCTTTAGATGGGGTGTAATCTCACTCTTTAGATGGGGTGTAATCTCACTCTTTCGATGGAGTGTAATCTCACTCTTTAGATGGGGTTTAATCTCACTCTTTAGATGGGGTGTAATTTCACGCTTTAGATGGACTGTAATCGCACTCTTCAGATGGAGTGTAATCTCACTCTTTAGATGGGGTGTAATCTCACTCTTTAGATGGAGTGTAATCTCACTCTTTAGATGGGGTGCAATCTCACTCTTTAGATGGAGTGTAATCTCACTCTTTAGATGGGGTGTAATCTCACTCTTTAGATGGAGTGTAATCTCACTCTTTAGATGAGGTGCAATCTCACTCTTTAGATGGAGTGTAATCTCACTCTTTAGATGGAGTGTAATCTCACTCTTTAGATGGGGTGCAATCTCACTCTTTAGATGGAGTGTAATCTCACTCTTTAGATGGGGTGTAATCTCACTCTTTAGATGGGGTGTAATCTCACTCTTTAGATGGGGTGTAATATCACTCTTAAGATGGGGTGTAATCTCACTCTTTAGATGGGGTGTCATCTCACTCTTTAGATGGGGTGTAATCTCACTCTTTAGATGGGGTGTAATCTCACTCTTTAGATGGGGTGTAATCTCACTCTTTAGATGGGGTGTAATCTCACTCTTTAGATGGGGTGCAATCTCACTCTTTAGATGGGGTGTAATCTCTCCCTTTAGATGGGGTGTAATCGCACTCCTTAGATGGAGTGTAATCTCACTCTTTAGATGGAGTGTAATCTCACTCTTTAGATGGGGTGTAATCTCACTCTTTAGATGGGGTGTAATCTCACTCTTTAGATGGGGTGTAATCTCACTCTTTAGATGGGGTGTATTCTCACTCTTTAGATGGAGTGTAATCTCACTCTTTAGATGGGGTGTAATCGCACTCCTTAGATGGAGTGTAATCTCACTCTTTAGATGGAGTGTAATCTCACTCTTTAGATGGGGTGTAATCGCACTCCTTAGATGGAGTGTAATCTCACTCTTTAGATGGGGTGTAATGTCACTCTTTAGATGGGGTGTAATCTCACTCTTTAGATGGGGTGTAATCTCACTCTTTAGATGGGGTGTAATCTCACTCTTTAGATGGGGTGTATTCTCACTCTTTAGATGGAGTGTAATCTCACTCTTTAGATGGGGTGTAATCGCACTCCTTAGATGGAGTGTAATCTCACTCTTTAGATGGGGTGTAATCTCACTCTTTAGATGGGGTGTAATCTCACTCTTCAGATGGGGTGCAATCTCACTCTTTAGATGGAGTGTAATCTCACTCTTTAGATGGGGTGTAATCTCACTCTTTAGATGGGGTGTAATCTCACGCTTTAGATGGGGTGTAATCTCACTCTTTAGATGGGGAGTAATCTCACTCTTTAGATGGAGTGTAATCTCACTCTTTAGATGGGGTGTAATCTCATTCTTTAGATGGGGTGTAATCTCACTCTTTAGATGGGTTGTAATCTCACTCTTTAGATGGGGTGTAATGTCACTCTTTAGATGGAGTGCAATCTCACTCTTTAGATGGGGTGTAATCTCACTCTTTAGATGGGGTGTAATCTCACTCTTTAGATGGAGTGTAATCTCACTCTTTAGATGGGGTGTAATCTCATTCTTTAGATGGGGTGTAATCTCACTCTTTAGATGGGGTGTAATCTCACTCTTTAGATGGGGTGTAATCTCACTCTTTAGATGGGGTGTAATCTCACTCTTTAGATGGGGTGTAATCTCACACTTTAGATGGATTGCAATCTCACTCTTTAGATGGGGTGTAATGTCACTCTTTAGATGGAGTGTAATCTCACTCTTTAGATGGGGTGTAATCTCACTCTTTAGATGGGGTGTAATCTTACTCTTTAGATGGGGTGTAATCTCACACTTTAGATGGATTGCAATCTCACTCTTTAGATGGGGTGTAATGTCACTCTTTAGATGGAGTGTAATCTCACTCTTTAGATGGGGTGTAATCTCACTCTTTAGATGGGGTGTAATCTCACTCTTTAGATGGAGTGTAATCTCACTCTTTAGATGGGGTGTAATCTCATTCTTTAGATGGGGTGTAATCTCACTCTTTAGATGGGGTGTAATCTCACTCTTTAGATGGGGTGTAATCTCACTCTTTAGATGGAGTGTAATCTCACTCTTTAGATGGAGTGTAATCTCACTCTTCAGATGGGGGGTAATCTCACTCTTTAGATGGGGTGTAATCTCACTCCTTAGATGGAGTGTAATCTCACTCTTTAGATGAGGTGTAATCTCACTCTTTAGATGGAGTGTAATCTCACTCTTTAGATGGGGTGTAATCTCACTCTTTAGATGGGGTGTAATCTCACTCTTTAGATGGGGTGTAATCTCACTCTTTAGATGGAGTGTAATCTCACTCTTTAGATGGAGTGTAATCTCACTCTTTAGATGGGGTGTAATCTCAATCTTTAGATGGAGTGTAATCTCACTCTTTAGATGGGGTGTAATCTCACTCTTTAGATGGGGTGTAATCTCACTCTTTAGATGGGGTGTAATCTCACTCTTTAGATGGGGTGTAATCTCACTCTTTAGATGGGGTGTAATCTCACTCTTATGATGGGGTGTAATCTCACACTTTAGATGGATTGCAATCTCACTCTTTAGATGGGGTGTCATCTCACTCTTTAGATGGGGTGTAATCTCACTCTTTGATGGAGTGTAATCTCACTCTTTAGATAGGGTGCAATCTCACTCTTTAGATGGGGTGTAATCTCACTCTTTAGATGGGGTGTAATCCCACTCTTTAGATTGGGTGTAATCTCACTCTTTAGATGGGGTGTAATCTCACTCATTAGATGGGGTGTAATCTCACTCTTTAGATAGGGTGCAATCTCACTCTTTAGATGGGGTGTAATCTCACTCTTTAGATGGGGTGCAATCTCACTCTTTAGATAGGGTGCAATCTCACTCTTTAGATGGGGTGTAATTTCACTCTTTAGATGGGGTCTAATCTCAATCTTTAGATTGGGTGTAATCTCACACTTTAGATGGTGTGTAATCTCACGCTTTAGATGGGGTGTAATCTCACCCTTTGGAAGGGGTGTAATCTCACTCTTTAGATGGGGTGTAATCTCACACTTTAGATGGGGTGTAATCTCAATCTTTAGATGGGGTGTAATCTCACTCTTTAGATGGGGTGTAATCTCATTCTTGAGATGGAGTGTAATCTCACTCTTTAGATGGGATGTAATCTCACTCTTTAGATGGGGTGTAATCTCTCTCTTTAGATGGGGTGTAATCTCACTCGTTAGATGGGGTGTAATCTCACTCTTGAGATGGAGTGTAATCTCACTCTTTAGATGGGGTGTAATCTCAGTCTTTAGATGGGGTGTAATCTCACTCTTTAAATGGAGTGTAATCTCACTCGTTAGATGGGGTGTAATCTCACTCTTTAGATGGGGTGTAATCTCACACTTTAGATGGAGTGTAATCTCACTCTTTAGATGGGGTGTAATCCCACTCTTTAGATGGGGTGTAATCTCACTCTTTAGATGGAGTGTAATCTCAATCTGTAGATGGGGTGTAATCTCACTCTTTAGATGGGGTGTAATCTCACTCATTAGATGGGGTGTAATCTCACTCTTTAGATGGGGTGTAATCTCACTCTTTAGATGGGGTGTAATCTCACTCTTTAGATGGGGTGTAATCTCAATCTTTAGATGGGGTGTAATCTCACTCTTTAGATGGGGTGTAATCTCACTCTTTAGATGGGGTGTAATCTCACTCTTTAGAAGGGGTGTAATCTCACTCTTTAGATGGGTGTAATCTCACTCTTTAGATGGAGTGTAATCTCACTCTTTAGATGGAGTGTGATCTCACTCTTTAGATGGGGTGTAATCTCACTCTTTAGATGGGGTGTAATCTCATTCTTTAGATGGAGTGTAAACTCACTCTTTAGATGGGGTGTAATCTCACTCTTTAGATGGGGTGTAATCTCACTCTTTAGATGGGGTGTAATCTCACTCTTTAGATGGGGTGTAATCTCACTCTTTAGGTGGGGTGTAATCTCACTCTTTAGATGGGGTGTAATCTCACCCTTTAGGTGGGGTGTAATCTCACTCTTTAGATGCGGTGTAATCTCACTCTTTAGATGGGGTGTAATCTCACTCTTTAGATGGGGTGCAATCTCACTCTTTAGATGGGATGTAATCTCACTCTTTAGATGGGGTGTAATCTCACTCGTTAGATGGGGTGTAATCTCACTCTTTAGATGGGGTGTAATCTCACTCTTTAGATGGGGTGTAATCTCACTCTTTAGATGGGGTGCAATCTCACTCTTTAGATGGGGTGTAATCTCACTCTTTAGATGGGGTGTAATCTCACTCTTTAGATGGAGTGTAATCTCACTCTTTAGATGGTGTGTAATCTCACTCTTTAGATGGGGTGTAATCTCACTCTTTCGATGGAGTGTAATCTCACTCTTTAGATGGGATGCAAGCTCACTCTTTAGATGGTGTGTAATCTCACTCTTTAGATGGGGTGTAATCTCACTCTTTCGATGGAGTGTAATCTCACTCTTTAGATGGAGTGTAATCTCACTCTTTAGATGGGGTGTAATTTCACTCTTTAGATGGGGTGTAATCTCACTCTTTCGATGGAGTGTAATCTCACTCTTTAGATGGAGTGTAATCTCACTCTTTAGATGGGGTGTAATCTCACACTTTAGATGGAGTGTAATCTCACTCTTTAGATGGGGTGTAATCTCACTCTTTAGATGGGGTGTAATCTCACTCTTTAGATGGAGTGTAATCTCACTCTTTAGATGGGGTGTAATCTCACTCTTTAGATGTGGTGTAATCTCACTCTTCAGATGGGGTGTAATCTCACTCTTTACATGGGGTGTAATCTCACTCTTTAGATGGGGTGTAATCTCACTCTTTAGATGGGGTATAACCTCATTCTTTAGATGGAGTGTAATCTCACTCTTTAGATGGGGTGTAATCTCACTCTTTAGATGGGGTTTAATCTCACTCTTTAGATGGGGTGTAATCTCACTCTTTAGATGGGGTGTAATCTCACTCTTTAGATGGGGTGTAATCTTACTCTTTAGATGGGGTGTAATATCACTCTTCAGATGGGGTGTAATCTCACTCTTTAGATGGGGTGTAATCTCACTCTTGAGATGGGGTGTAATCTCACCCTTTAGATAGGGTGTAATCTCACTCTTTAGATGGAGTGTAATCTCACTCTTGAGATGGGGTGTAATCTCACTCTTTAGATGGAGTGCAATCTCACTCTTTAGATGGGGTGTAATCTCCCTCTTTAGATGGGTTGTAATCTCACTCTTTAGATGGGGTGTAATCTCACTCTTTAGATGGGGTGTAATCTCACTCTTTAGATGGAGTGTAATCTCACCCTTTAGAAGGGGTGTAATCTCACTCTTGAGATGGGGTGTAATCTCACTCTTTAGATGGGATGTAATCTCACTCTTTAGATGGGGTGTAATCTCACTCTTTAGATGGGGTGTAATCTCACTCTTTAGATGGGGTGTAATCTCACTCTTTAGATGGGGTGTAATCTCACTCTTTAGATGGGGTGTAATCTCACTCTTTAGATGGGGTGTAATCTCACTCTTTAGATGGGGTGCAATCTCACTCTTTAGATGGGGTGTAATCTCACCCTTTAGATTGGGTGTAATTTCTCTCTTTAGATGGGGTGTAATCTCACTCTTTAGATGGGGTGTAATCTCACTCTTTAGATGGGGTGTAATCTCACTCTTTAGATGGGGTGTAATCTCACTCTTTAGATGGGGTGTAATCTCACTCTTTAGATGGGGTGTATTCTCACTCTTTAGATGGAGTGTAATCTCACTCTTTAGATGGAGTGTAATCTCACTCTTTAGATGGGGTGTAATCTCACTCTTTAGATGGGGTGTAATCTCACTCTTTAGATGGGGTGTAATCTCACTCTTTAGATGGGGTGTATTCTCACTCTTTAGATGGGGTGCAATCTCACTCTTTAGATGGGGTGTAATCGCACTCCTTAGATGGAGTGTAATCTCACTCTTTAGATGGGGTGTAATCTCACTCTTTAGATGGGGTGTAATCTCACTCTTTAGATGGGGTGTAATCTCACTCTTTAGATGGGGTGTAATCTCACTCTTTAGATGGGGTGTAATCTCACTCTTTAGATGGGGTGTATTCTCACTCTTTAGATGGGGTGCAATCTCACTCTTTAGATGGGGTGTAATCGCACTCCTTAGATGGAGTGTAATCTCACTCTTTAGATGGGGTGTAATCTCACTCTTTAGATGGGGTGTAATCTCACTCTTCAGATGGGGTGCAATCTCACTCTTTAGATGGAGTGTAATCTCACTCTTTAGATGGAGTGTAATCTCACTCTTTAGATGGGGTGTAATCTCATTCTTTAGATGGGGTGTAATCTCACTCTTTAGATGGGTTGTAATCTCACTCTTTAGATGGGGTGTAATGTCACTCTTTAGATGGAGTGTAATCTCACTCTTTAGATGGGGTGTAATCTCATTCTTTAGATGGGGTGTAATCTCACTCTTTAGATGGGTTGTAATCTCACTCTTTAGATGGGGTGTAATGTCACTCTTTAGATGGAGTGTAATCTCACTCTTTAGATGGGGTGTAATCTCACTCTTTAGATGGGGTGTAATCTCACTCTTTAGACGGAGTGTAATCTCACTCTTTAGATGGGGTGTAATCTCATTCTTTAGATGGGGTGTAATCTCACTCTTTAGATGGGGTGTAATCTCACTCTTTAGATGGGGTGTAATCTCACTCTTTAGATGGAGTGTAATCTCACTCTTTAGATGGAGTGTAATCTCACTCTTTAGATGGGGGGTAATCTCACTCTTTAGATGGGGTGTAATCTCACTCCTTAGATGGAGTGTAATCTCACTCTTTAGATGAGGTGTAATCTCACTCTTTAGATGGAGTGTAATCTCACTCTTTAGATGGGGTGTAATCTCACTCTTTAGATGGGGTGTAATCTCACTCTTTAGATGGGGTGTAATCTCACTCTTTAGATGGAGTGTAATCTCACTCTTTAGATGGAGTGTAATCTCACTCTTTAGATGGGGTGTAATCTCACTCTTTAGATGGGGTGTAATCTCACTCTTTAGATGGGGTGTAATCTCACTCTTTAGATGGGGTGTAATCTCACTCTTTAGATGGGTTTAATCTCACTCTTATGATGGGGTGTAATCTCACACTTTAGATGGATTGCAATCTCACTCTTTAGATGGGGTGTCATCTCACTCTTTAGATGGGGTGTAATCTCACTCTTTGATGGAGTGTAATCTCACTCTTTAGATAGGGTGCAATCTCACTCTTTAGATGGGGTGTAATCTCACTCTTTAGATGGGGTGTAATCTCACTCTTTAGATAGGGTGCAATCTCACTCTTTAGATGGGGTGTAATCTCACTCTTTAGATGGGGTGTAATCTCACTCTTTAGATGGGGTGTAATCTCACTCTTTAGATGGGGTGTAATCTCACTCTTTAGATGGGGTGTAATCTCACTCTTTAGATGGGGTGTAATCTCACTCTTTAGATGGGGTGTAATCTCACTCTTTAGATAGGGTGCAATCTCACTCTTTAGATGGAGTGTAATCTCACTCTTTAGATAGGGTGCAATCTCACTCTTTAGATGGGGTGTAATCTCACTCTTTAGATGGGGTGTAATCCCACTCTTTAGATTGGGTGTAATCTCACTCTTTAGATGGGGTGTAATCTCACTCTTTAGATGGGGTGTAATCTCACTCTTTAGATAGTGTGCAATCTCACTCTTTAGATGGGGTGTAATCTCACTCTTTAGATGGGGTGCAATCTCACTCTTTAGATAGGGTGCAATCTCACTCTTTAGATGGGGTGTAATCTCACTCTTTAGATGGGGTGTAATCTCACACTTTAGATGGGGTGTAATCTCACTCTTTAGTTGGGGTGTAATCTCACTCTTTAGATGGGGTGCAATCTCACTCTTTAGATGGAGTGTAATCTCACTCTTTAGATGGGGTGTAATCTCACTCTTTAGATGGGGTGAAATCTCACTCTTTAGATGGGGTGTAATCTCACTCTTTAGATGGGGTGTAATCTCACTCTTTAGATGGAGTGCAATCTCACTCTTTAGATGGTGTGTAATCTCACTCTTTAGATGGGGTGTAATCTCACTCTTTAGATGGGGTGTAATCTCACTCTTTAGATGGGGTGTAATCTCACTCTTTAGATGGAGTGTAATCTCACTCTTTAGATGGGGTGTAATCTCACTCTTTAGATGGGGTGTAATCTCACTCTTTAGATGGGGTGCAATCTCACTCATTAGATGGAGTGTAATCTCACTCTCAGATGGGGTGTATTCTCACTCTTTAGATGGAGTGTAATCTCACACTTTAGATGGGGTGTAATCTCACTCTTTACATGGGGTGTAATCTCACTCTTTAGATGGGGTGTAATCTCACTCTTTGGATGGGGTGTAATCTCACTCTTTAGATGGGGTGCAATCTCACTCTTTAGATGGGGTGTTATCTCACTCTTTAGATGGAGTGTAATCTCACACTTTAGATGGGGTGTAATCTCACTCTTTAGATGGGGTGTAATCTCACTCTTTAGATGGAGTGTAATCTCACACTTTAGATGGGGTGTAATCTCACTCTTTAGATGGAGTGTAATCTCACTCTTTAGATGGGGTGTAATCTCACTCTGTAGATGGGGTGTAATCTCACACTTTAGATGGGGTGTAATCTCACTCTTTAGATGGAGTGTAATCTCACTCTTTAGATGGGGTGTAATCTCACTCTTTAGATGGAGTGTAATCTCACTCTTTAGATGGGGTGTAATCTCACTCTTTAGATGGGGTGTAATCTCACTCTTTAGATGGGGTGTAATCTCACTCTTTAGATGGAGTGTAATCTCACTCTTTAGATGGGGTGTAATCTCACTCTTTAGATGGGGTGTAATCTCACTCTTTAGATGGAGTGTAATCTCACTCTTTAGATGGGGTGTAATCTCACTCTTTAGATGGGGTGCAATCTCACTCTTTAGATGGAGTGTAATCTCACTCTTTAGATGGGGTGTAATCTCACTCTTATGATGGGGTGTAATCTCACACTTTAGATGGATTGTAATCTCACTCTTCAGATGGGGTGTAATCTCACTCTTTAGATGGGGTGTAATCTCACTCTTTGATGGAGTGTAATCTCACTCTTTAGATAGGGTGCAATCTCACTCTTAAAATGGGGTGTAATCTCACTCTTCAGATGGGGTGTAATCCCAATCTTTAGATAGGGTGCAATCTCACTCTTTAGATGGGGTGTAATCTCACTCTTTAGATGGGGTGTAAGCTCACTCTTTAGATGGAGTGTCATCACACTCTTTAGATGGAGTGTAATCTCACTCTTTAGATGGAGTGTAATCTCACTCTTTAGATGGGGTGTAATCTCACTCTTTAGATGTGGTGTAATCTCAGTCTTTAGATGGTGAGTAATCTCACTCTTTAGATGGGGTGTAATCTCACTCTTTAGATGGGGTGTAATCTCACTCTTTAGATGGGGTGTAATCTCTCTCTTTAGATGGGGTGTAATCTCACTCTTTAGATGGGGTGTAATCTCACTCTTTCGATGGAGTGTAATCTCACTCTTTAGATGGGGTGTAATCTCACTCTTTAGATGGTGTGTAATCTCACGCTTTAGATGGAGTGTAATCGCACTCTTTAGATGGAGTGTAATCTCACTCTTTAGATGGGGTGTAGTCTCACTCTTTAGATGGAGTGTAATCTCACACTTTAGATGGGGTGTAATCTCACTCTTTAGATGGGGTGTAAGCTCACTCTTTAGATGGGGTGTAATCTCACTCTTTAGATGGGGTGTAATCTCACTCTTTAGATGGGGTGTAATCTCACTCTTTAGATGGAGTGTTATCTCACTCTTTAGATGGGGTGTAATCTCACTCATTAGAGGGGGTGTAATCTCACTCTTTAGATGGGGTGTAATCTCACTCTTTAGATGGAGTGTTATCTCACTCTTTAGATGGGGTGTAATCTCACTCTTTAGATGGGGTGTAATCTCACTCTTTAGATGGGGTGTAATCTCACTCTTTAGATGGGGTGTAATCTCACTCTTTAGATGGAGTGTAATCTCACTCTTTAGATGGGGTGTAATCTCACTCTTTAGATGGAGTGTAATCTCACTCTTTAGATGGAGTGTAATCTCACTCTTTAGATGGAGTGTAATCTCACTCTTTAGATGGGGAGTAATCTCACTCCTTAGATGGAGTGTAATGTCACTCTTTAGATGGAGTGTAATCTCACTCTTTAGATGGAGTGTAATCTCACTCTTTAGATGGGGTGTACTCTCACTCTTTAGATGGAGTGTAATCTCACTCTTTAGAAGGAGTGTAATCTCACTCTTTAGATGGGGTGCAATCTCACTCTTTAGATGGAGTGTAATCTCACTCTTTAGATGGGGTGTAATCTCACTCTTTAGATGGGGTGTAATCTCACTCTTTAGATGGGGTGTAATCTCACTCTTTAGATGGGGTGCAATCTCACTCTTTAGATGGAGTGTAATCTCACTCTTTAGATGGGGTGTAATCTCACTCTTTAGATGGAGTGTAATCTCACACTTTAGATGGGGTGTAATCTCACTCTTTAGATGGGGTGTAATCTCACTCTTTAGATGGGGTGTAATCTCACTCTTTAGATGGGGTGTAATCTCACTCTTTAGATGGAGTGTAATCTCACACTTTAGATGGGGTGTAATCTCACTCTGTAGATGGGGTGTAATCTCACACTTTAGATGTGGTGTAATCTCACTCTTTAGATGGAGTGTAATCTCACTCTTTAGATGGGGTGTAATCTCACTCTTTAGATGGAGTGTAATCTCACTCTTTAGATGGGGTGTAATCTCACTCTTTAGATGGGGTGTAATCTCACTCTTTAGATGGGGTGTAATCTCACTCTTCAGATGGGGTGTAATCTCACTCTTTAGATGGAGTTTAATCTCACTCTTTAGATGGGGTGTAATCTCACTCTTTAGATGGGGTGTAATCTCACTCTTTAGATGGAGTTTAATCTCACTCTTTAGATGGGGTGTAATCTCACTCTTTAGATGGGGTGTAATCTCACTATTTACATGGGGTGTAATTTCACTCTTTAGATGGGGTGTAATCTCACTCTTTAGATGGAGTGTAATCTCACTCTTTAGATGGGGTGTAATCTCACTCTTTAGATGGGGTGTAATCTCACTCTTTAGATGGGGTGTAAACTCACTCTTTAGATGGGGTGTAATCTCACTCTTTAGATGGGGTGTAATCTCACTCTTTAGATGGGGTGTAACCTCATTCTTTCGATGGAGTGTAATCTCACTCTTTAGATGGGGTGTAATCTCACTCTTTAGATGGGGTGTAATCTCACTCTTTAGATGGGGTGTAATATCACTCTTTAGATGGGGTGTAATCTCACTCTTTAGATGGGGTGTAATCTCACTCTTTAGATGGGGTGTAATCTCACTCTTTAGATGGGGTGTAATCTCACTCTTTAGATGGAGTGTAATCTCACTCTTTAGATGGGGTGTAATCTCACTCTTTAGATGTGGTGTAATCTCAGTCTTTAGATGGTGAGTAATCTCACTCTTTAGATGGGGTGTAATCTCACTCTTTAGATGGGGTGTAATCTCACTCTTTAGATGGGGTGTAATCTCTCTCTTTAGATGGGGTGTAATCTCACTCTTTAGATGGGGTGTAATCTCACTCTTTAGATGGAGTGTTATCTCACTCTTTAGATGGGGTGTAATCTCACTCTTTAGATGGGGTGTAATCTCACTCTTTAGATGGTGTGTAATCTCACTCTTTAGATGGGGTGTAATCTCACTCTTTAGATGGGGTGTAATCTCACTCTTTAGATGGTGTGTAATCTCACGCTTTAGATGGAGTGTAATCGCACTCTTTAGATGGAGTGTAATCTCACTCTTTAGATGGGGTGTAGTCTCACTCTTTAGATGGAGTGTAATCTCACACTTTAGATGGGGTGTAATCTCACTCTTTAGATGGGGTGTAAGCTCACTCTTTAGATGGGGTGTAATCTCACTCTTTAGATGGGGTGTAATCTCACTCTTTAGATGGGGTGTAATCTCACTCTTTAGATGGAGTGTTATCTCACTCTTTAGATGGGGTGTAATCTCACTCATTAGAGGGGGTGTAATCTCACTCTTTAGATGGGGTGTAATCTCACTCTTTAGATGGAGTGTTATCTCACTCTTTAGATGGGGTGTAATCTCACTCTTTAGATGGGGTGTAATCTCACTCTTTAGATGGGGTGTAATCTCACTCTTTAGATGGGGTGTAATCTCACTCTTTAGATGGAGTGTAATCTCACTCTTTAGATGGGGTGTAATCTCACTCTTTAGATGGAGTGTAATCTCACTCTTTAGATGGAGTGTAATCTCACTCTTTAGATGGAGTGTAATCTCACTCTTTAGATGGGGAGTAATCTCACTCCTTAGATGGAGTGTAATCTCACTCTTTAGATGGAGTGTAATCTCACTCTTTAGATGGAGTGTAATCTCACTCTTTAGATGGGGTGTACTCTCACTCTTTAGATGGAGTGTAATCTCACTCTTTAGAAGGAGTGTAATCTCACTCTTTAGATGGGGTGCAATCTCACTCTTTAGATGGAGTGTAATCTCACTCTTTAGATGGGGTGTAATCTCACTCTTTAGATGGGGTGTAATCTCACTCTTTAGATGGGGTGTAATCTCACTCTTTAGATGGGGTGCAATCTCACTCTTTAGATGGAGTGTAATCTCACTCTTTAGATGGGGTGTAATCTCACTCTTTAGATGGAGCGTAATCTCACTCTTTAGATGGGGTGTAATCTCACTCTTTAGATGGGGTGTAATCTCACTCTTTAGATGGGGTGTAATCTCACTCTTTAGATGGGGTGTAATCTCGCTCTTTAGATGGGGTGCAATCTCACTCTTTAGATGGGGTGTAATCTCACTCTTTAGATGGGGTGTAATCTCACTCTTTAGATGGAGTGTAATCTCACACTTTAGATGGGGTGTAATCTCACTCTGTAGATGGGGTGTAATCTCACACTTTAGATGTGGTGTAATCTCACTCTTTAGATGGAGTGTAATCTCACTCTTTAGATGGGGTGTAATCTCACTCTTTAGATGGAGTGTAATCTCACTCTTTAGATGGGGTGTAATCTCACTCTTTAGATGGGGTGTAATCTCACTCTTTAGATGGGGTGTAATCTCACTCTTCAGATGGGGTGTAATCTCACTCTTTAGATGGAGTTTAATCTCACTCTTTAGATGGGGTGTAATCTCACTCTTTAGATGGGGTGTAATCTCACTCTTTAGATGGAGTTTAATCTCACTCTTTAGATGGGGTGTAATCTCACTCTTTAGATGGGGTGTAATCTCACTATTTACATGGGGTGTAATTTCACTCTTTAGATGGGGTGTAATCTCACTCTTTAGATGGAGTGTAATCTCACTCTTTAGAAGGGGTGTAATCTCACTCTTTAGATGGAGTGTAATCTCACTCTTTAGATGGGGTGTAATCTCACTCTTTAGAAGGGGTGTAATCTCACTCTTTAGATGGAGTGTAATCTCACTCTTTAGATGGGGTGTAATCTCACTCTTTAGATGGGGTGTAATCTCACTCTTTAGATGGGGTGTAATCTCACTCTTTAGATGGGGTGTAAACTCACTCTTTAGATGGGGTGTAATCTCACTCTTTAGATGGGGTGTAATCTCACTCTTTAGATGGGGTGTAACCTCATTCTTTCGATGGAGTGTAATCTCACTCTTTAGATGGGGTGTAATCTCACTCTTTAGATGGGGTGTAATCTCACTCTTTAGATGGGGTGTAATATCACTCTTTAGATGGGGTGTAATCTCACTCTTTAGATGGGGTGTAATCTCACTCTTTAGATGGGGTGTAATCTCACTCTTTAGATGGGGTGTAATCTCACTCTTTAGATGGGGTGTAATCTCACCCTTGAGATGGGGTGTAATCTCACCCTTTAGATGGGGTGTAATCTCACTCTTTAGATGGAGTGTAATCTCACTCTTGAGATGGGGTGTAATCTCACTCTTTAGATGGAGTGCAATCTCACTCTTTAGATGGGGTGTAATCTCACTCTTTAGATGGGGTGTAATCTCACTCTTTAGATGGGGTGTAATCTCACTCTTTAGATGGGGTGTAATCTCACTCTTTAGATGGGGTGTAATCTCACTCTTTAGATGGGGTGTAATCTCACTGTTTAGATGGGGTGTAATGTCACTCTTTAGATGGGGTGTAATCTCACTCTTTAAATGGGGTGTAATCTCACTCTTTAGATGGGGTGTAATCTCACTCTTTAGATGGGGTGTAATCTCACTCTTTAGATGAGGTGTAATCTCACTCTTTAGATGGGGTGTAATCTCACTCTTTAGATGGGGTGTAATCTCACTCTTTAGATGGGGTGTATTCTCACTCTTTAGATGGGGTGTAATCTCACTCTTTAGATGGGGTGTAATCGCACTCCTTAGATGGAGTGTAATCTCACTCTTTTGGTGGGGTGTAATCTCACTCTTTAGATGGGGTGTAATCTCACTCTTTAGATGGGGTGTAATCTCACTCCTTAGATGGAGTGTAATCTCACTCTTTAGATGGGGTGTAATCTCACTCTTTAGATGGAGTGTAATCTCACTCTTTAGATGGGGTGTAATCTCACTCTTTAGATGGGGTGTAATCTCACTCTTTAGATGGGGTGTAATCTCACTCTTTAGATGGGGTGTAATCTCACTCTTTAGATAGGGTGTAATCTCACTCTTTAGATGGGGTGTAATCTCACTCTTTAGATAGGGTGTAATCTCACTCTTTAGATGGGGTGTAATCTCACTCTGTAGATGGGGTGCAATCTCACTCTTTAGATAGGGTGCAATCTCACTCTTTAGATGGGGTGTAAACTCACTCTTTAGATGGAGTGTAATCTCACTCTTTAGATGGAGTGTAATCTCACTCTTTAGGCGGGGTGTAATCTCACTCTTTAGATGGAGTGTAATCTCACTCTTTAGATGGGGTGTAATCTCACTCTTTAGATGGGGTGTAAACTCACTCTTTAGATGGGGTGTAATCTCACTCTTTAGATGGGGTGTAAGCTCACTCTTTAGATGGAGTGTAATCTCACTCTTTAGATGGAGTGTAATCTCACTCTTTAGACGGGGTGTAATCTCACTCTTTAGATGGAGTGTAATCTCACTCTTTAGATGGGGTGTAATCTCACTCTTTAGATGGTGTGTAATCTCACTCTTTAGATGGGGTGTAATCTCACTCTTTAGATGGGGTGTAATCTCACTCTTTCGATGGAGTGTAATCTCACTCTTTAGATGGGGTGTAATCTCACTCTTTAGATGGGGTGTAATCTCACTCTTTAGATGGGGTGTAATCTCACTCTTTAGATGGGGTGTAATCTCACTCTTTCGATGGAGTGTAATCTCACTCTTTAGATGGGGTGTAATCTCACTCTTTAGATGGGGTGTAATCTCACGCTTTAGATGGACTGTAATCGCACTCTTTAGATGGAGTGTAATCTCACTCTTTAGATGGGGTGTAATCTCACACTTTAGATGGGGTGTAATCTCACTCTTTAGATGGGGTGTAAGCTCACTCTTTAGATGGAGTGTAATCTCACTCTTTAGATGGAGTGTAATCTCACTCTTTAGATGGGGTGCAATCTCACTCTTTAGATGGAGTGTAATCTCACTCTTTCGATGGGGTGTAATCTCACTCCTTAGATGGAGTGTAATCTCACTCTTTAGATGGAGTGTAATCTCACTCTTTAGATGGAGTGTAATCTCACTCTTTAGATGGAGTGTAATCTCACTCTTTAGATGGGGTGCAATCTCACTCTTTAGATGGAGTGTAATCTCACTCTTTCGATGGGGTGTAATCTCACTCCTTAGATGGGGTGTAAGCTCACTCTTTAGATGGAGTGTAATCTCACTCTTTAGATGGAGTGTAATCTCACTCTTTAGATGGGGTGTAAGCTCACTCTTTAGATGGAGTGTAATCTCACTCTTTAGATGGAGTGTAATCTCACTCTTTAGATGGGGTGCAATCTCACTCTTTAGATGGAGTGTAATCTCACTCTTTCGATGGGGTGTAATCTCACTCCTTAGATGGAGTGTAATCTCACTCTTTAGATGGAGTGTAATCTCACTCTTTAGATGGAGTGTAATCTCACTCTTTAGATGGGGTGCAATCTCACTCTTTAGATGGAGTGTAATCTCACTCTTTAGATGGGGTGTAATCTCACTCTTTAGATGGAGTGTAATCTCACTCTTTAGATGGGGTGCAATCTCACTCTTTAGATGGAGTGTAATCTCACTCTTTAGATGGAGTGTAATCTCACTCTTTAGATGGGGTGCAATCTCACTCTTTAGATGGAGTGTAATCTCACTCTTTAGATGGGGTGTAATCTCACTCTTTGATGGAGTGTAATCTCACTCTTTAGATGGGGTGTAATCTCAGTCTTTAGATGGGGTGTAATCCCACTCTTTAGATTGGGTGTAATCTCACTCTTTAGATGGGGTGTAATCTCACTCTTTAGATGGGGTGTAATCTCACTCTTTAGATAGGGTGCAATCTCACTCTTTAGATGGGGTGTAATCTCACTCTGTAGATGGGGTGCAATCTCACTCTTTAGATAGGGTGCAATCTCACTCTTTAGATGGGGTGTAAACTCACTCTTTAGATGGAGTGTAATGTCACTCTTTAGATGGAGTGTAATCTCACTCTTTAGACGGGGTGTAATCTCACTCTTTAGATAGGGTGCAATCTCACTCTTTAGATGGGGTGTAATCTCACTCTTTAGATGGGGTGTAATCTCACTCTTTAGATGGGGTGTAAGCTCACTCTTTAGATGGAGTGTAATCTCACTCTTTAGATGGAGTGTAATCTCACTCTTTAGACGGGGTGTAATCTCACTCTTTAGATGGAGTGTAATCTCACTCTTTAGATGGAGTGTAATCTCACTCTTTAGATGGGGTGCAATCTCACTCTTTAGATGGAGTGTAATCTCACTCTTTAGATGGGGTGTAATCTCACTCTTTAGATGGGGTGCAATCTCACTCTTTAGATGGAGTGTAATCTCACTCTTTAGATGGGGTGTAATCTCACTCTTTAGATGGGGTGTAATCTCACTCTTTAGATGGGGTGTAATCTCACTCTTTAGATGGGGTGTAATCTCACTCTTTCGATGGAGTGTAATCTCACTCTTTAGATGGGGTGTAATCTCACTCTTTAGATGGGGTGTAATGTCACGCTTTAGATGGACTGTAATCGCACTCTTTCGATGGAGTGTAATCTCACTCTTTAGATGGGGTGTAATCTCACACTTTAGATGGGGTGTAATCTCACTCTTTAGATGGGGTGTAAGCTCACTCTTTAGATGGAGTGTAATCTCACTCTTTAGATGGGGTGTAATCTCACTCTTTGGTTGGGGTGTAATCTCACTCTTTAGATGGGGTGCAATCTCACTCTTTAGATGGAGTGTAATCTCACTCTTTCGATGGGGTGTAATCTCACTCCTTAGATGGAGTGTAATCTCACTCTTTAGATGGAGTGTAATCTCACTCTTTAGATGGAGTGTAATCTCACTCTTTAGATGGGGTGCAATCTCACTCTTTAGATGGAGTGTAATCTCACTCTTTAGATGGGGTGTAATCTCACTCTTTAGATGGAGTGTAATCTCACTCTTTAGATGGGGTGCAATCTCACTCTTTAGATGGAGTGTAATCTCACTCTTTAGATGGGGTGCAATCTCACTCTTTAGATGGAGTGTAATCTCACTCTTTAGATGGGGTGAAATCTCACTCTTTAGATGGGGTGTAATCTCACTCTTTAGATGGGGTGTAATCTCACTCTTTAGATGGGGTGTAATCTCACTCTTTAGATGGGGTGCAATCTCACTCATTAGATGGAGTGTAATCTCACTCTTTAGATGGATTGTAATCTCACACTTTAGATGGGGTGTAATCTCACTCTTTAGATGGGGTGTAATCTCACTCTTTAGATGGGGTGTAATCTCACTCTTTGGATGGGGTGTAATCTCACTCTTTAGATGGGGTGCAATCTCACTCTTTAGATGGGGTGTTATCTCACTCTTTAGATGGAGTGTAATCTCACACTTTAGATGGGGTGTAATCTCACTCTTTAGATGGGGTGTAATCTCACTCTTTAGATGGAGTGTAATCTCACACTTTAGATGGGGTGTAATCTCACTCTGTAGATGGGGTGTAATCTCACACTTTAGATGGGGTGTAATCTCACTCTTTAGATGGAGTGTAATCTCACTCTTTAGATGGGGTGTAATCTCACTCTTTAGATGGAGTGTAATCTCACTCTTTAGATGGGGTGTAATCTCACTCTTTAGATGGGGTGTAATCTCACTCTTTAGATGGGGTGTAAACTCACTCTTTAGATGGGGTGTAAACTCACTCTTTAGACGGGGTGTAATCTCACTCTTTAGATGGACTGTAATCTCACTCTTTAGACGGGGTGTAATCTCACTCTTTAGATGGAGTGTAATCTCACTCTTTAGATGGACTGTAATCTCACTCTTTAGACGGGGTGTAATCTCACTCTTTAGATGGAGTGTAATCTCACTCTTTAGATGGAGTGTAATCTCACTCTTTAGATGGGGTGTAATCTCACTCTTTAGATGGCGTGCAATCTCACTCTTTAGATGGAGTGTAATCTCACTCTTTAGATGGGGTGTAATCTCACTCTTTAGATGGGGTGTAATCTCACTCTTTAGATGGGGTGTAATCTCACTCTTTAGATGGGGTGTAATCTCACTCTTTAGATGGAGTGTAATCTCACTCTTTAGATGGGGTGTAATCTCACTCTTTAGATTGGGTGTAATCTCACTCTTTTGATGGGGTGTAATCTCACTCTTTAGATGGGGTGTAATCTCACTCTATAGATGGAATTTAATCTCACTCTTTAGATGGGGTGTAATCTCACTCTTTAGATGGGGTTTAATTTCACTCTTTAGATGGGGTGTAATCTCACTCTTTAGATGGAGTGTAATCTCACTCTTTAGATGGGGTGTAATCTCACTCTTTAGATGGAGTGTAATCTCACTCTTTAGATGGGGTGTAATCTCACTCTTTAGATGGGGTGTAATCTCACTCTTTAGATGGGGTGTAATCTCACTCTTTAGATGGGGTGTAATCTCACTCTTTAGATGGGGTGTAATCTCACTGTTTAGATGGGGGGTTATCTCACTCTTTAGATGGGGTGTAACCTCATTCTTTAGATGGAGTGTAATCTCACTCTTTAGATGGGGTGTAATCTCACTCTTTAGATGGGGTGTAATCTCACTCTTGAGATGGGGTGTAATCTCACTCTTTAGATGGGGTGTAATCTCACTCTTGAGATGGGGTGTAATCTCACCCTTTAGATGGGGTGTAATCTCACTCTTTAGATTGAGTGTAATCTCACTCTTGAGATGGGGTGTAATCTCACTCTTTAGATGGTGTGTAATCTCACTCTTTAGATGGGGTGTAATCTCACTCTTTAGATGGGGTGTAATCTCACTCTTTAGATGGGGTGTAATCGCACTCCTTAGATGGAGTGTAATCTCACTCTTTTGGTGGGGTGTAATCTCACTCTTTAGATGGGGTGTAATCTCACTCTTTAGATGGGGTGTAATCTCACTCCTTAGATGGAGTGTAATCTCACTCTTTAGATAGGGTGTAATCTCACTCTTTAGATGGAGTGTAATCTCACTCTTTAGATGGGGTGTAATCTCACTCTTTAGATGGGGTGTAATCTCACTCTTTAGATGGGGTGTAATCTCACTCTTTAGATGGAGTGTAATCTCACTCTTTTGATGGAGTGTAATCTCACTCTTTAGATGGGGTGTAATCTCACTCTTTAGATGGAGTGTAATCTCACTCTTTAGATGGAGTGTAATCTCACTCTTTAGATGGGGTGTAATCTCACTCTTTAGATGGAGTGTAATCTCACTCTTTAGATGGGGTGTAATCTCACTCTTTAGATGGGGTGTAATCTCACTCTTTAGATGGAGTGTTATCTCACTCTTTAGATGGGGTGTAATCTCACTCTTTAGATGGGGTGTAATCTCACTCTTTAGATGGGGTGTAATCTCACTCTTTAGATGGGGTGTAATCTCACTCTTTAGATGGAGTGTAATCTCACTCTTTAGATGGGGTGTAATCTCACTCTTTAGATGGAGTGTAATCTCACTCTTTAGATGGAGTGTAATCTCACTCTTTAGATGGAGTGTAATCTCACTCTTTAGATGGGGAGTAATCTCACTCCTTAGATGGAGTGTAATCTCACTCTTTAGATGGAGTGTAATCTCACTCTTTAGATGGAGTGTAATCTCACTCTTTAGATGGGGTGTACTCTCACTCTTTAGATGGAGTGTAATCTCACTCTTTAGAAGGAGTGTAATCTCACTCTTTAGATGGGGTGCAATCTCACTCTTTAGATGGAGTGTAATCTCACTCTTTAGATGGGGTGTAATCTCACTCTTTAGATGGGGTGTAATCTCACTCTTTAGATGGGGTGTAATCTCACTCTTTAGATGGGGTGCAATCTCACTCTTTAGATGGAGTGTAATCTCACTCTTTAGATGGGGTGTAATCTCACTCTTTAGATGGAGTGTAATCTCACTCTTTAGATGGGGTGTAATCTCACTCTTTAGATGGGGTGTAATCTCACTCTTTAGATGGGGTGTAATCTCACTCTTTAGATGGGGTGTAATCTCGCTCTTTAGATGGGGTGCAATCTCACTCTTTAGATGGGGTGTAATCTCACTCTTTAGATGGGGTGTAATCTCACTCTTTAGATGGAGTGTAATCTCACACTTTAGATGGGGTGTAATCTCACTCTGTAGATGGGGTGTAATCTCACACTTTAGATGTGGTGTAATCTCACTCTTTAGATGGAGTGTAATCTCACTCTTTAGATGGGGTGTAATCTCACTCTTTAGATGGAGTGTAATCTCACTCTTTAGATGGGGTGTAATCTCACTCTTTAGATGGGGTGTAATCTCACTCTTTAGATGGGGTGTAATCTCACTCTTCAGATGGGGTGTAATCTCACTCTTTAGATGGAGTTTAATCTCACTCTTTAGATGGGGTGTAATCTCACTCTTTAGATGGGGTGTAATCTCACTCTTTAGATGGAGTTTAATCTCACTCTTTAGATGGGGTGTAATCTCACTCTTTAGATGGGGTGTAATCTCACTATTTACATGGGGTGTAATTTCACTCTTTAGATGGGGTGTAATCTCACTCTTTAGATGGAGTGTAATCTCACTCTTTAGAAGGGGTGTAATCTCACTCTTTAGATGGAGTGTAATCTCACTCTTTAGATGGGGTGTAATCTCACTCTTTAGAAGGGGTGTAATCTCACTCTTTAGATGGAGTGTAATCTCACTCTTTAGATGGGGTGTAATCTCACTCTTTAGATGGGGTGTAATCTCACTCTTTAGATGGGGTGTAATCTCACTCTTTAGATGGGGTGTAAACTCACTCTTTAGATGGGGTGTAATCTCACTCTTTAGATGGGGTGTAATCTCACTCTTTAGATGGGGTGTAACCTCATTCTTTCGATGGAGTGTAATCTCACTCTTTAGATGGGGTGTAATCTCACTCTTTAGATGGGGTGTAATCTCACTCTTTAGATGGGGTGTAATATCACTCTTTAGATGGGGTGTAATCTCACTCTTTAGATGGGGTGTAATCTCACTCTTTAGATGGGGTGTAATCTCACTCTTTAGATGGGGTGTAATCTCACTCTTTAGATGGGGTGTAATCTCACCCTTGAGATGGGGTGTAATCTCACCCTTTAGATGGGGTGTAATCTCACTCTTTAGATGGAGTGTAATCTCACTCTTGAGATGGGGTGTAATCTCACTCTTTAGATGGAGTGCAATCTCACTCTTTAGATGGGGTGTAATCTCACTCTTTAGATGGGGTGTAATCTCACTCTTTAGATGGGGTGTAATCTCACTCTTTAGATGGGGTGTAATCTCACTCTTTAGATGGGGTGTAATCTCACTCTTTAGATGGGGTGTAATCTCACTGTTTAGATGGGGTGTAATGTCACTCTTTAGATGGGGTGTAATCTCACTCTTTAAATGGGGTGTAATCTCACTCTTTAGATGGGGTGTAATCTCACTCTTTAGATGGGGTGTAATCTCACTCTTTAGATGAGGTGTAATCTCACTCTTTAGATGGGGTGTAATCTCACTCTTTAGATGGGGTGTAATCTCACTCTTTAGATGGGGTGTATTCTCACTCTTTAGATGGGGTGTAATCTCACTCTTTAGATGGGGTGTAATCGCACTCCTTAGATGGAGTGTAATCTCACTCTTTTGGTGGGGTGTAATCTCACTCTTTAGATGGGGTGTAATCTCACTCTTTAGATGGGGTGTAATCTCACTCCTTAGATGGAGTGTAATCTCACTCTTTAGATGGGGTGTAATCTCACTCTTTAGATGGAGTGTAATCTCACTCTTTAGATGGGGTGTAATCTCACTCTTTAGATGGGGTGTAATCTCACTCTTTAGATGGGGTGTAATCTCACTCTTTAGATGGGGTGTAATCTCACTCTTTAGATAGGGTGTAATCTCACTCTTTAGATGGGGTGTAATCTCACTCTTTAGATAGGGTGTAATCTCACTCTTTAGATGGGGTGTAATCTCACTCTGTAGATGGGGTGCAATCTCACTCTTTAGATAGGGTGCAATCTCACTCTTTAGATGGGGTGTAAACTCACTCTTTAGATGGAGTGTAATCTCACTCTTTAGATGGAGTGTAATCTCACTCTTTAGGCGGGGTGTAATCTCACTCTTTAGATGGAGTGTAATCTCACTCTTTAGATGGGGTGTAATCTCACTCTTTAGATGGGGTGTAAACTCACTCTTTAGATGGGGTGTAATCTCACTCTTTAGATGGGGTGTAAGCTCACTCTTTAGATGGAGTGTAATCTCACTCTTTAGATGGAGTGTAATCTCACTCTTTAGACGGGGTGTAATCTCACTCTTTAGATGGAGTGTAATCTCACTCTTTAGATGGGGTGTAATCTCACTCTTTAGATGGTGTGTAATCTCACTCTTTAGATGGGGTGTAATCTCACTCTTTAGATGGGGTGTAATCTCACTCTTTCGATGGAGTGTAATCTCACTCTTTAGATGGGGTGTAATCTCACTCTTTAGATGGGGTGTAATCTCACTCTTTAGATGGGGTGTAATCTCACTCTTTAGATGGGGTGTAATCTCACTCTTTCGATGGAGTGTAATCTCACTCTTTAGATGGGGTGTAATCTCACTCTTTAGATGGGGTGTAATCTCACGCTTTAGATGGACTGTAATCGCACTCTTTAGATGGAGTGTAATCTCACTCTTTAGATGGGGTGTAATCTCACACTTTAGATGGGGTGTAATCTCACTCTTTAGATGGGGTGTAAGCTCACTCTTTAGATGGAGTGTAATCTCACTCTTTAGATGGAGTGTAATCTCACTCTTTAGATGGGGTGCAATCTCACTCTTTAGATGGAGTGTAATCTCACTCTTTCGATGGGGTGTAATCTCACTCCTTAGATGGAGTGTAATCTCACTCTTTAGATGGAGTGTAATCTCACTCTTTAGATGGAGTGTAATCTCACTCTTTAGATGGAGTGTAATCTCACTCTTTAGATGGGGTGCAATCTCACTCTTTAGATGGAGTGTAATCTCACTCTTTCGATGGGGTGTAATCTCACTCCTTAGATGGGGTGTAAGCTCACTCTTTAGATGGAGTGTAATCTCACTCTTTAGATGGAGTGTAATCTCACTCTTTAGATGGGGTGTAAGCTCACTCTTTAGATGGAGTGTAATCTCACTCTTTAGATGGAGTGTAATCTCACTCTTTAGATGGGGTGCAATCTCACTCTTTAGATGGAGTGTAATCTCACTCTTTCGATGGGGTGTAATCTCACTCCTTAGATGGAGTGTAATCTCACTCTTTAGATGGAGTGTAATCTCACTCTTTAGATGGAGTGTAATCTCACTCTTTAGATGGGGTGCAATCTCACTCTTTAGATGGAGTGTAATCTCACTCTTTAGATGGGGTGTAATCTCACTCTTTAGATGGAGTGTAATCTCACTCTTTAGATGGGGTGCAATCTCACTCTTTAGATGGAGTGTAATCTCACTCTTTAGATGGAGTGTAATCTCACTCTTTAGATGGGGTGCAATCTCACTCTTTAGATGGAGTGTAATCTCACTCTTTAGATGGGGTGTAATCTCACTCTTTGATGGAGTGTAATCTCACTCTTTAGATGGGGTGTAATCTCAGTCTTTAGATGGGGTGTAATCCCACTCTTTAGATTGGGTGTAATCTCACTCTTTAGATGGGGTGTAATCTCACTCTTTAGATGGGGTGTAATCTCACTCTTTAGATAGGGTGCAATCTCACTCTTTAGATGGGGTGTAATCTCACTCTGTAGATGGGGTGCAATCTCACTCTTTAGATAGGGTGCAATCTCACTCTTTAGATGGGGTGTAAACTCACTCTTTAGATGGAGTGTAATGTCACTCTTTAGATGGAGTGTAATCTCACTCTTTAGACGGGGTGTAATCTCACTCTTTAGATAGGGTGCAATCTCACTCTTTAGATGGGGTGTAATCTCACTCTTTAGATGGGGTGTAATCTCACTCTTTAGATGGGGTGTAAGCTCACTCTTTAGATGGAGTGTAATCTCACTCTTTAGATGGAGTGTAATCTCACTCTTTAGACGGGGTGTAATCTCACTCTTTAGATGGAGTGTAATCTCACTCTTTAGATGGAGTGTAATCTCACTCTTTAGATGGGGTGCAATCTCACTCTTTAGATGGAGTGTAATCTCACTCTTTAGATGGGGTGTAATCTCACTCTTTAGATGGGGTGCAATCTCACTCTTTAGATGGAGTGTAATCTCACTCTTTAGATGGGGTGTAATCTCACTCTTTAGATGGGGTGTAATCTCACTCTTTAGATGGGGTGTAATCTCACTCTTTAGATGGGGTGTAATCTCACTCTTTCGATGGAGTGTAATCTCACTCTTTAGATGGGGTGTAATCTCACTCTTTAGATGGGGTGTAATGTCACGCTTTAGATGGACTGTAATCGCACTCTTTCGATGGAGTGTAATCTCACTCTTTAGATGGGGTGTAATCTCACACTTTAGATGGGGTGTAATCTCACTCTTTAGATGGGGTGTAAGCTCACTCTTTAGATGGAGTGTAATCTCACTCTTTAGATGGGGTGTAATCTCACTCTTTGGTTGGGGTGTAATCTCACTCTTTAGATGGGGTGCAATCTCACTCTTTAGATGGAGTGTAATCTCACTCTTTCGATGGGGTGTAATCTCACTCCTTAGATGGAGTGTAATCTCACTCTTTAGATGGAGTGTAATCTCACTCTTTAGATGGAGTGTAATCTCACTCTTTAGATGGGGTGCAATCTCACTCTTTAGATGGAGTGTAATCTCACTCTTTAGATGGGGTGTAATCTCACTCTTTAGATGGAGTGTAATCTCACTCTTTAGATGGGGTGCAATCTCACTCTTTAGATGGAGTGTAATCTCACTCTTTAGATGGGGTGCAATCTCACTCTTTAGATGGAGTGTAATCTCACTCTTTAGATGGGGTGAAATCTCACTCTTTAGATGGGGTGTAATCTCACTCTTTAGATGGGGTGTAATCTCACTCTTTAGATGGGGTGTAATCTCACTCTTTAGATGGGGTGCAATCTCACTCATTAGATGGAGTGTAATCTCACTCTTTAGATGGATTGTAATCTCACACTTTAGATGGGGTGTAATCTCACTCTTTAGATGGGGTGTAATCTCACTCTTTAGATGGGGTGTAATCTCACTCTTTGGATGGGGTGTAATCTCACTCTTTAGATGGGGTGCAATCTCACTCTTTAGATGGGGTGTTATCTCACTCTTTAGATGGAGTGTAATCTCACACTTTAGATGGGGTGTAATCTCACTCTTTAGATGGGGTGTAATCTCACTCTTTAGATGGAGTGTAATCTCACACTTTAGATGGGGTGTAATCTCACTCTGTAGATGGGGTGTAATCTCACACTTTAGATGGGGTGTAATCTCACTCTTTAGATGGAGTGTAATCTCACTCTTTAGATGGGGTGTAATCTCACTCTTTAGATGGAGTGTAATCTCACTCTTTAGATGGGGTGTAATCTCACTCTTTAGATGGGGTGTAATCTCACTCTTTAGATGGGGTGTAAACTCACTCTTTAGATGGGGTGTAAACTCACTCTTTAGACGGGGTGTAATCTCACTCTTTAGATGGACTGTAATCTCACTCTTTAGACGGGGTGTAATCTCACTCTTTAGATGGAGTGTAATCTCACTCTTTAGATGGACTGTAATCTCACTCTTTAGACGGGGTGTAATCTCACTCTTTAGATGGAGTGTAATCTCACTCTTTAGATGGAGTGTAATCTCACTCTTTAGATGGGGTGTAATCTCACTCTTTAGATGGCGTGCAATCTCACTCTTTAGATGGAGTGTAATCTCACTCTTTAGATGGGGTGTAATCTCACTCTTTAGATGGGGTGTAATCTCACTCTTTAGATGGGGTGTAATCTCACTCTTTAGATGGGGTGTAATCTCACTCTTTAGATGGAGTGTAATCTCACTCTTTAGATGGGGTGTAATCTCACTCTTTAGATTGGGTGTAATCTCACTCTTTTGATGGGGTGTAATCTCACTCTTTAGATGGGGTGTAATCTCACTCTATAGATGGAATTTAATCTCACTCTTTAGATGGGGTGTAATCTCACTCTTTAGATGGGGTTTAATTTCACTCTTTAGATGGGGTGTAATCTCACTCTTTAGATGGAGTGTAATCTCACTCTTTAGATGGGGTGTAATCTCACTCTTTAGATGGAGTGTAATCTCACTCTTTAGATGGGGTGTAATCTCACTCTTTAGATGGGGTGTAATCTCACTCTTTAGATGGGGTGTAATCTCACTCTTTAGATGGGGTGTAATCTCACTCTTTAGATGGGGTGTAATCTCACTGTTTAGATGGGGGGTTATCTCACTCTTTAGATGGGGTGTAACCTCATTCTTTAGATGGAGTGTAATCTCACTCTTTAGATGGGGTGTAATCTCACTCTTTAGATGGGGTGTAATCTCACTCTTGAGATGGGGTGTAATCTCACTCTTTAGATGGGGTGTAATCTCACTCTTGAGATGGGGTGTAATCTCACCCTTTAGATGGGGTGTAATCTCACTCTTTAGATTGAGTGTAATCTCACTCTTGAGATGGGGTGTAATCTCACTCTTTAGATGGTGTGTAATCTCACTCTTTAGATGGGGTGTAATCTCACTCTTTAGATGGGGTGTAATCTCACTCTTTAGATGGGGTGTAATCGCACTCCTTAGATGGAGTGTAATCTCACTCTTTTGGTGGGGTGTAATCTCACTCTTTAGATGGGGTGTAATCTCACTCTTTAGATGGGGTGTAATCTCACTCCTTAGATGGAGTGTAATCTCACTCTTTAGATAGGGTGTAATCTCACTCTTTAGATGGAGTGTAATCTCACTCTTTAGATGGGGTGTAATCTCACTCTTTAGATGGGGTGTAATCTCACTCTTTAGATGGGGTGTAATCTCACTCTTTAGATGGAGTGTAATCTCACTCTTTTGATGGAGTGTAATCTCACTCTTTAGATGGGGTGTAATCTCACTCTTTAGATGGAGTGTAATCTCACTCTTTAGATGGGGTGTAATCTCACTCTTTAGATGGGATGTAATCTCACTCTTTAGATGGGGTGTAATCTCACTCTTTAGATGGGGTGTAATCTCACTCTTATGATGGGGTGGAATCTCACACTTTAGATGGATTGTAATCTCACTCTTTAGATGGGGTGTAATCTCACTCTTTAAATGGGGTGTAATCTCACTCTTTGATGGAGTGCAATCTCACTCTTTAGATAGGGTGCAATCTCACTCTTTAGATGGGGTGTAATCTCACTCTTTAGATGGGGTCTAATCCCACTCTTTAGATTGGGTGTAATCTCACCCTTTAGATGGGGTGTAATCTCACTCTTTAGATGGGGTGTAATCTCACTCTTTAGATAGGGTGCAATCTCACTCTTTAGATGGGGTGTAATCTCACACTTTAGATGGGGTGTAATCTCACTCTTTAGATTGGGTGTAATCTCACTCTTTAGATGGGGTGTAATCTCACTCTTTAGATAGGGTGCAATCTCACTCTTTAGATGGGGTGTAATCTCACTCTTTAGATGGAGTGTAATCTCACTCTTTAGATGGAGTGTAATCTCACTCTTTAGATGGGGTGTAATCTCACTCTTTAGATGGAGTGTAATCTCACTCTTTAGATGGGGTGTAATCTCACTCTTTAGATGGGGTGTAATCTCACTCTTTAGGTGGGGTGTAATCTCGCTCTTTAGATGGGGTGTAATCTCACTCTTATGATGGGGTGTAATCTCACACTTTAGATGGATTGCAATCTCACTCTTTAGATGGGGTGTCATCTCACTCTTTAGATGGGGTGTAATCTCACTCTTTGATGGAGTGTAATCTCACTCTTTAGATGGGGTGTAATCTCACTCTTTAGATGGGGTGTAATCCCACTCTTTAGATTGGGTGTAATCTCACTATTTAGATGGGGTGTAATCTCACTCTTTAGATGGGGTGTAATCTCACTCTTTAGATAGGGTGCAATCTCACTCTTTAGATGGGGTGTAATCTCACTCTGTAGATGGGGTGTGTGGTAAACCACTGTTATAGTTATCACTGTATATTGTTCTCACTGTTCTCACTGTCACATCACTACACGAGGTCGCCTCTTGTCGCACTGTTATACCTGGGCTGACCACCTCCGACTCCGCCCATTACCTGCCCAGGTATAAAGGTAGCTGACTGGCTAGTATTCCTCCCTGTTGGATCGGATCACCCACGAGGGTGGGCTCTGTTATTTAGCCAATAAAAACCTTCAGTTACGTTCTTAACTCGTCGCCTTTTATTGGACTAATTGATAGGCATATCAATTTTATTGGCTAAATTTTAAAGATGTCTGATAATGAACAGCAACAGCAAGGAGCTCACCCAGCAGCACAGCAACAGCAGCCTCCAGACAACGGGCCACACCAGCCGGCTTGGCTGCAAGCCTTGAAACCACCATACCTGGATCTAAACCCACAGGCACCAAACTCAGCCAACGACTTCAAACACTGGCTGGACTGCTTCGAATCGTACCTGGAGGAAGCCGTCGTCCCTCAGAGATCCAAACTAAGAGTCCTGAAAGCCCAAGCGAGCCCGAGAGTATATACACTCATCCAGGACATGACTACGTACGACGACGCCATCAACCTACTGAAACAGCAGTACCGGAGCCCGGTAAACTACATGTACACTAGGCATCTCTTAAGATCTCGCCAGCAACAGCCAGGAGAATCGATAGCTGAATTTTCACGAGCGCTGAGACAACTCGGCAGGAACTGTGACTTTAAAGCGGTGACGGCTACTGCGAACATGGAAGACAATGTCCGCGACGCCTTGGTGAGAGGCCTACGTTCCGACTACACGCGGCAAAGACTGCTTGAAGCTAAGGACATAGACCTGGACAAGGCCGAAGCCCTCGCCCTCACCCTAGAGGCCACCCAGCAAGACCAGGAAGCGTTTGCCAGGTACTATTCGCGACCCTGGGACTCGGGCCCGACCCCCACCCCACCACCCTTCACAGCGCTGCCCCCGGGACCTACCTCAGCGTCTGCATCACGGATCCGACCGGGCCCGCTAGCCCCGGTACCGGCCCCGACATCAGGCAACCCCGATCGGGCCGCTGGCTGCTTCTTTTGCGGCCAGGAGAAGCATCCGAGGTCGCGCTGCCCAGCCAAAAACTCGACCTGCAAAACCTGCCTCAAGAAAGGCCACTTCTCCAAGGCCTGCAGAAGCAAATCCTCAGAAGCCAGCAGTGCCTCATGCGAACCCTGGGGGCGGCCATCTTTGTGCGGGGCAGCCGAAGCCTGCAGAGCCTCATGGGAAAACCAGGGGCGGCCATCTTTGTGCGGGGCAGCCGAAGCCTGCAGAGCCTCATGGGAAAACCAGGGGCGGCCATCTTTGTGCGGGGCAGCCGAAGCCTGCAGAGCCTCATGGGAACAGCAGGGGCGGCCATCTTTGTGCGGGGCAAACGATTTAAACAGAGCCTCATGTGAACTACGGGGGCCGCCATCTTCGCCGCCATCTTGTCATGACAACGACGCGCTCATCTACACCCTAGCTTCCGTGACCCTGGATCAAGCCCGCCCGCACCACCTGGCCAGCTCAATGATGGACATCAAAGTCAACGGCCACGCCACGACCTGCCTGTTCGACAGCGGAAGCACGGAGAGCTTCATCCACCCAGACACGGTGAGCCACTACTCCCTCCCCGTCCTGCCAACGCGCAGCCGCATCTCGATGGCATCGAGGTCGCACGCCACAGACATCAGCGGCTACTGTGTCGTGACATTGTCGGTTAAAGGGACAGAGTATAAAAATTTTAAACTCCTCGTACTCCCCCAGCTGTGCGCTGCCGTCATACTAGGGCTGGACTTCCAATCCCACCTCCAAAGTGTAACCCTAGCATACGGTGGACCCCTCCCCCCACTCACAGTCGACAACCAGCGAAAGTTAAACCGCCCACCGCGTAACACCTGCAGCCTATCCACCCTCAAGGTACCGCCACCTTCCCTGTTCGCTAACCTCACCCCCGACTGCAAACCTGTCGCTACTAAGAGCAGGCGGTACAGCGCTGGGGACAGAGCCTTCATTAGCTCTGAGGTGCAGCGACTCCTGAAAGAGGGCATTATTGAGGGGAGCAGCAGCCCCTGGCGTGCCCAGGTGGTGGTAGTCAAGACCGGCGACAAAAATCGCCTGGTTATCGACTACAGCCAGACCATAAACAGATACACCCAGCTGGACGCATACCCCCTCCCCCGCATATCGGACATGGTCAATGAGATTGCACAATACCGTGTATTCTCGACCATCGACCTCAAGTCGGCCTACCACCAACTCCCCATCAGCCCGGAGGACAGCCAGTACACCGCCTTCGAGGCGAATGGCCGCCTCTACCAATTCCTTAGGGTCCCCTTTGGTGTCACCAACGGGGTCTCGGTTTTCCAACGGGAGATGGACCGGATGGTTGACCAGAACGGACTACAGGCCACTTTCCCCTATCTCGATAACGTCACCATCTGCGGCCGCAACCAGCAGGACCATGACGTGAATCTGGAGAAATTCCTCCGTACGGCCCAACGGCTGAACCTCACCTACAATAAGGAGAAATGCGTGTTTAACACAGCGCGCCTTGCCATCCTTGGCTGTGTAGTAGAGAACGGAGTCATCGGCCCCGACCCCGAAAGAATGCGCCCCCTCATGGAGCTACCCCTCCCCCACTGTCCAAAAGCACTTAGGAGAACCCTGGGGCTTTTCGCCTACTATGCCCAATGGGTACCCAATTATGCGGACAAAGCCAGACCCCTCCTGAAAACCACATCCTTCCCCCTCACGGAAGAGGCGTGCGCGGCCTTCTCCCTCATTAAGGGAGACATAGCCAAGGCCACAATGCACGCAGTGGATGAGTCAATCCCCTTCCAAGTGGAGAGCGATGCATCCGACTTCGCCCTAGCCGCTACCCTTAACCAGGAGGGTAGGCCGGTAGCCTTCTTCTCAAGGACCCTACAGGGCCCCGAGACCCGACACTCGTCGGTCGAGAAGGAAGCCCAGGCAATTGTGGAGGCAGTACGGCGCTGGAGGCACTACTTGGCAGGCAAACGATTTACCCTCCTCACCGACCAACGCTCGGTTGCCTTCATGTTTAATAACAAGCTGAGGGGCAAGATCAAGAACGACAAAATCTTGAGGTGGAGAATCGAGCTTTCCACCTATGATTATGAGATCTTGTACCGGCCCGGTAAACTGAACGACCCCCCTGATGCTCTTTCACGCATTACATGCGCCAGCGCGCAAAGTGATAGACTTCAGACCCTCCACAATGACCTCTGCCACCCCGGAGTCACCAGACTCTACCATTTCATTAAGGCCCGCAACCTGCCATACTCCATCGAGGAGGTCAGGACCATGACCAGGAACTGCCAGATCTGTGCTGAGTGCAAACCGCACTTCTATAAGCCGGACAGAGCAAGCCTGATCAAGGCCACCCGCCCCTTCGAGCGTCTGAGCATCGACTTCAAGGGGCCCCTACCGTCATCCGACCGTAATGTGTACTTCCTCAACATCGTTGATGAGTACTCCCGTTTCCCCTTTGCCTTCCCCTGCCCAGACATGACCAGTAACACGGTCATTAAATGCCTGAACAAACTCTTCGCCTTGTTCGGGTTCCCGAACTATATACATAGTGACCGGGGCGCTTCCTTCATGAGCGAGGAACTCCGTCAGTTCCTATTGGAGAGGGGTATTGCAGCAAGCAGGACCACCAGCTACAACCCCCGAGGGAACGGCCAGGTGGAAAGAGAGAACGCGACGGTATGGAAGGCCACCCTCTTAGCCTTAAAGTCTAAGGGCCTCCCAACCTCCCGCTGGCAAGAGGTCCTCCCGATTGCGCTGCACTCCATCCGGTCACTACTTTGCACTGCCATTAACACCACCCCCCATGCTCGAATGTTTGTCTTCCCCAGGAAGTCGACTACGGGAACCACCCTACCAACCTGGCTGACCTCTCCGGGACCCGTCTTGCTGCGAAAGCACGTGAGGGCCCATAAAACGGACCCCCTGGTCGAGAAGGTGAACCTCCTGCACGCCAACCCCCAGTACGCCTATGTGGCTTACCCAGACGGACGGGAGGACACTGTCTCCTTACGAGACCTCGCACCCTCACCCCCCCCTCCCAACCCCCCGAGTCCAGCCGAGGTAGACGGCATGCCGGAACCCCACGAGCCTTTGCCGACTACGCAGACACCAGCTTTAACACCGGATAATGTAACACCGCCGCTGCGACGATCGGAGAGGCTAACGAAGCCTCCGGACAGACTGACATACCAGAGCTGGTAATACACTTCACCCCGCCGGACTCTAATCTAAACAAGGGGTGAATGTGGTAAACCACTGTTATAGTTATCACTGTATATTGTTCTCACTGTTCTCACTGTCACATCACTACACGAGGTCGCCTCTTGTCGCACTGTTATACCTGGGCTGACCACCTCCGACTCCGCCCATTACCTGCCCAGGTATAAAGGTAGCTGACTGGCTAGTATTCCTCCCTGTTGGATCGGATCACCCACGAGGGTGGGCTCTGTTATTTAGCCAATAAAAACCTTCAGTTACGTTCTTAACTCGTCGCCTTTTATTGGACTAATTGATAGGCATATCAGGGTGCAATCTCACTCTTTAGATAGGGTGCAATCTCACTCTTTAGATGGGGTGTAAACTCACTCTTTAGATGGAGTGTAATCTCACTCTTTAGAGGGAGTGTAATCTCACTCTTTAGACGGGGTGTAATCTCACTCTTTAGATAGGGTGCAATCTCACTCTTTAGATGGGGTGTAATCTCACTCTTTAGATGGGGTGTAATCTCACTCTTTAGATGGAGTGTAATCTCACTCTTTAGATGGAGTGTAATCTCACTCTTTAGACGGGGTGTAATCTCACTCTTTAGATGGAGTGTAATCTCACTCTTTAGATGGATTGTAATCTCACTCTTTAGATGGGGTGTAATCTCACTCTTTAGATGGGGTGCAATCTCACTCTTTAGATGGAGTGTAATCTCACTCTTTAGATGGGGTGTAATCTCACTCTTTAGATGGTGTGTAATCTCACTCTTTAGATGGGGTGTAATCTCACTCTTTAGATGGGGTGTAATCTCACTCTTTCGATGGAGTGTAATCTCACTCTTTAGATGGGGTGTAATCTCACTCTTTAGATGGGGTGTAATGTCACGCTTTAGATGGACTGTAATCGCACTCTTTCGATGGAGTGTAATCTCACTCTTTAGATGGGGTGTAATCTCACACTTTAGATGGGGTGTAATCTCACTCTTTAGATGGGGTGTAAGCTCATTCTTTAGATGGAGTGTAATCTCACTCTTTAGATGGGGTGTAATCTCACTCTTTGGATGGTGTGTAATCTCACTCTTTAGATGGGGTGTAATCTCACTCTTTAGATGGGGTGTAATCTCACTCTTTCGATGGAGTGTAATCTCACTCTTTAGATGGGGTGTAATCTCACTCTTTAGATGGGGTGTAATGTCACGCTTTAGATGGACTGTAATCGCACTCTTTCGATGGAGTGTAATCTCACTCTTTAGATGGGGTGTAATCTCACTCTTTAGATGGGGTGTAATCTCACTCTTTAGATGGGGTGTAATCTCACTCTTTGGTTGGGGTGTAATCTCACTCTTTAGATGGGGTGCAATCTCACTCTTTAGATGGAGTGTAATCTCACTCTTTCGATGGGGTGTAATCTCACTCCTTAGATGGAGTGTAATCTCACTCTTTAGATGGAGTGTAATCTCACTCTTTAGATGGAGTGTAATCTCACTCTTTAGATGGAGTGTAATCTCACTCTTTAGATGGGGTGCAATCTCACTCTTTAGATGGAGTGTAATCTCACTCTTTAGATGGGGTGTAATCTCACTCTTTAGATGGAGTGTAATCTCACTCTTTAGATGGAGTGTAATCTCACTCTTTAGATGGGGTGCAATCTCACTCTTTAGATGGAGTGTAATCTCACTCTTTAGATGGGGTGTAATCTCACTCTTTAGATGGAGTGTAATCTCACTCTTTAGATGGGGTGCAATCTCATTCTTTGGATGGAGTGTAATCTCACTCTTTAGATGGGGTGTAATCTCACTCTTTAGATGGGGTGCAATCTCACTCTTTAGATGGAGTGTAATCTCACTCTTTAGATGGGGTGAAATCTCACTCTTTAGATGGGGTGTAATCTCACTCTTTAGATGGGGTGTAATCTCACTCTTTAGATGGGGTGTAATCTCACTCTTTAGATGGGGTGCAATCTCACTCATTAGATGGAGTGTAATCTCACTCTTTAGATGGATTGTAATCTCACACTTTAGATGGGGTGTAATCTCACTCTTTAGATGGGGTGTAATCTCACTCTTTAGATGGGGTGTAATCTCACTCTTTGGATGGGGTGTAATCTCACTCTTTAGATGGGGTGCAATCTCACTCTTTAGATGGGGTGTTATCTCACTCTTTAGATGGAGTGTAATCTCACACTTTAGATGGGGTGTAATCTCACTCTGTAGATGGGGTGTAATCTCACACTTTAGATGGGGTGTAATCTCACTCTTTAGATGGAGTGTAATCTCACTCTTTAGATGGGGTGTAATCTCACTCTTTAGATGGAGTGTAATCTCACTCTTTAGATGGGGTGTAATCTCACTCTTTAGATGGGGTGTAATCTCACTCTTTAGATGGGGTGTAAACTCACTCTTTAGATGGGGTGTAAACTCACTCTTTAGATGGGGTGTAATCTCACTCTTTAGATGGGGTGTAATCTCACTCTTTAGACGGGGTGTAATCTCACTCTTTAGATGGACTGTAATCTCACTCTTTAGACGGGGTGTAATCTCACTCTTTAGATGGAGTGTAATCTCACTCTTTAGATGGACTGTAATCTCACTCTTTAGACGGGGTGTAATCTCACTCTTTAGATGGAGAGTAATCTCACTCTTTAGATGGAGTGTAATCTCACTCTTTAGATGGGGTGTAATCTCACTCTTTAGATGGGGTGCAATCTCACTCTTTAGATGGAGTGTAATCTCACTCTTTAGATGGGGTGTAATCTCACTCTTTAGATGGGGTGTAATCTCACTCTTTAGATGGGGTGTAATCTCACTCTTTAGATGGGGTGTAATCTCACTCTTTAGATGGAGTTTAATCTCACTCTTTAGATTGGGTGTAATCTCACTCTTTTGATGGGGTGTAATCTCACTCTTTAGATGGGGTGTAATCTCACTCTATAGATGGAGTTTAATCTCACTCTTTAGATGGGGTGTAATCTCACTCTTTAGATGGGGTGTAATTTCACTCTTTAGATGGGGTGTAATCTCACTCTTTAGATGGAGTGTAATCTCACTCTTTAGATGGGGTGTAATCTCACTCTTTAGATGGAGTGTAATCTCACTCTTTAGATGGGGTGTAATCTCACTCTTTAGATGGGGTGTAATCTCACTCTTTAGATGGGGTGTAATCTCACTCTTTAGATGGGGTGTAATCTCACTGTTTAGATGGGGGGTAATCTCACTCTTTAGATGGGGTGTAACCTCATTCTTTAGATGGAGTGTAATCTCACTCTTTAGATGGGGTGTAATCTCACTCTTTAGATGGGGTGTAATCTCACTCTTGAGATGGGGTGTAATCTCACTCTTTAGATGGGGTGTAATCTCACTCTTGAGATGGGGTGTAATCTCACCCTTTAGATGGGGTGTAATCTCACTCTTTAGATGGGGTGCAATCTCACTCTTTAGATGGGGTGTAATCTCACTCTTTAGATGGGGTGTAATCTCACTCTTTAGATAGGGTGCAATCTCACTCTTTAGATGGGGTGTAATCTCACACTTTAGATGGGGTGTAATCTCACTCTTTAGATTGGGTGTAATCTCAGTCTTTAGATGGGGTGTAATCTCACTCTTTAGATAGGGTGCAATCTCACTCTTTAGATGGGGTGTAATCTCACTCTTTAGATTGGGTGTAATCTCAGTCTTTAGATGGGGTGTAATCTCACTCTTTAGATAGGGTGCAATCTCACTCTTTAGATGGGGTGTAATCTCACACTTTAGATGGGGTGTAATCTCACTCTTTAGATTGGGTGTAATCTCAGTCTTTAGATGGGGTGTAATCTCACTCTTTAGATAGGGTGCAATCTCACTCTTTAGATGGGGTGTAATCTCACTCTTTAGATGGAGTGTAATCTCACTCTTTAGATGGAGTGTAATCTCACTCTTTAGATGGGGTGTAATCTCACTCTTTAGATGGAGTGTAATCTCACTCTTTAGATGGGGTGTAATCTCACTCTTTAGATGGGGTGTAATCTCACTCTTTAGGTGGGGTGTAATCTCGCTCTTTAGATGGGGTGTAATCTCACTCTTATGATGGGGTGTAATCTCACACTTTAGATGGATTGCAATCTCACTCTTTAGATGGGGTGTCATCTCACTCTTTAGATGGGGTGTAATCTCACTCTTTGATGGAGTGTAATCTCACTCTTTAGATAGGGTGCAATCTCACTCTTTAGATGGGGTGTAATCTCACTCTTTAGATGGGGTGTAATCCCACTCTTTAGATTGGGTGTAATCTCACTCTTTAGATGGGGTGTAATCTCACTCTTTAGATGGGGTGTAATCTCACTCTTTAGATAGGGTGTAATCTCACTCTTTAGATGGGGTGTAATCTCACTCTGTAGATGGGGTGCAAACTCACTCTTTAGATAGGGTGCAATCTCACTCTTTAGATGGGGTGTAAACTCACTCTTTAGATGGAGTGTAATCTCACTCTTTAGATGGAGTGTAATCTCACTCTTTAGACGGGGTGTAATCTCACTCTTTAGATGGAGTGTAATCTCACTCTTTAGATAGGGTGCAATCTCACTCTTTAGATGGGGTGTAAGCTCACTCTTTAGATGGAGTGTAATCTCACTCTTTAGATGGAGTGTAATCTCACTCTTTAGACGGGGTGTAATCTCACTCTTTAGATGGAGTGTAATCTCACTCTTTAGATGGAGTGTAATCTCACTCTTTAGATGGGGTGTAATCTCACTCTTTAGATGGGGTGTAATCTCACTCTTTAGATGGGGTGTAATCTCACTCTTTGGATGGGGTGTAATCTCACTCTTTAGATGGGGTGTAATCTCACTCTTTGGATGGGGTGTAATCTCACTCTTTAGATGGAGTGTAATCTCACTCTTTAGATGGGGTGTAATCTCACTCTTTAGATGGGGTGTAATCTCACTCTTTAGATGGAGTGTAATCTCACTCTTTAGATGGGGTGTAATCTCACTCTTTAGAAGGGGTGTAATCTCACTCTTTAGATGGGGTGTAATCTCACTCTTTGGATGGGGTGTAATCTCACTCTTTAGATGGGGTGCAATCTCACTCTTTAGATGGGGTGTAATCTCACTCTTTAGATGGAGTGTAATCTCACTCTTTAGATGGGGTGTAATCTCACTCTTTAGATGGGGTGTAATCTCACTCTTTAGATGGGGTGTAATCTCACTCTTTAGAAGGGGTGTAATCTCACTCTTTAGATGGGGTGTAATCTCACTCTTTGGATGGGGTGTAATCTCACTCTTTAGATGGGGTGCAATCTCACTCTTTAGATGGGGTGTTATCTCACGCTTTAGATGGAGTGTAATCTCACACTTTAGATGGGGTGTAATCTCACTCTTTAGATGGGGTGTAATCCCACTCTTTAGATGGAGTGTAATCTCACACTTTAGATGGGGTGTAATCTCACTCTGTAGATGGGGTGTAATCTCACACTTTAGATGGGGTGTAATCTCACTCTTTAGATGGAGTGTAATCTCACTCTTTAGATGGGGTGTAATCTCACTCTTTAGATGGAGTGTAATCTCACTCTTTAGATGGGGTGTAATCTCACTCTTTAGATGGGGTGTAATCTCACTCTTTAGATGGGGTGTAATCTCACACTTTAGATGGAGTGTAATCTCACTCTTTAGATGGGGTGTAATCTCACTCTTTAGATGGGGTGTAATCTCACTCTTTAGATGGGGTGTAATCTCACTCTTTAGATGGGGTGTAATCTCACTCTTTAGATGGAGTTTAATCTCACTCTTTAGATTGGGTGTAATCTCACTCTTTTGATGGGGTGTAATCTCACTCTTTAGATGGGGTGTAATCTCACTCTATAGATGGAGTTTAATCTCACTCTTTAGATGGGGTGTAATCTCACTCTTTAGATGGGGTGTAATTTCACTCTTTAGATGGGGTGTAATCTCACTCTTTAGATGGAGTGTAATCTCACTCTTTAGATGGGGTGTAATCTCACTCTTTAGATGGAGTGTAATCTCACTCTTTAGATGGGGTGTAATCTCACTCTTTAGATGGGGTGTAATCTCACTCTTTAGATGGGGTGTAATCTCACTCTTTAGATGGGGTGTAATCTCACTGTTTAGATGGGGGGTAATCTCACTCTTTAGATGGGGTGTAACCTCATTCTTTAGATGGAGTGTAATCTCACTCTTGAGATGGGGTGTAATCTCACCCTTTAGATGGGGTGTAATCTCACTCTTTAGATTGAGTGTAATCTCACTCTTGAGATGGGGTGTAATCTCACTCTTTAGATGGGGTGTAATCTCACTCTTTAGATGGGTGTAATCTCACTCTTTAGATGGGGTGTAATCTCACTCTTTAGATGGGGTGTAATCTCACTCTTTAGATGGGGTGTAATCTCACTCTTTAGGTGGGGTGTAATCTCGCTCTTTAGATGGGGTGTAATCTCACTCTTATGATGGGGTGTAATCTCACACTTTAGATGGATTGCAATCTCACTCTTTAGATGGGGTGTCATCTCACTCTTTAGATGGGGTGTAATCTCACTCTTTGATGGAGTGTAATCTCACTCTTTAGATAGGGTGCAATCTCACTCTTTAGATGGGGTGTAATCTCACTCTTTAGATGGGGTGTAATCCCACTCTTTAGATTGGGTGTAATCTCACTCTTTAGATGGGGTGTAATCTCACTCTTTAGATGGGGTGTAATCTCACTCTTTAGATAGGGTGTAATCTCACTCTTTAGATGGGGTGTAATCTCACTCTGTAGATGGGGTGCAAACTCACTCTTTAGATAGGGTGCAATCTCACTCTTTAGATGGGGTGTAAACTCACTCTTTAGATGGAGTGTAATCTCACTCTTTAGATGGAGTGTAATCTCACTCTTTAGACGGGGTGTAATCTCACTCTTTAGATGGAGTGTAATCTCACTCTTTAGATAGGGTGCAATCTCACTCTTTAGATGGGGTGTAAGCTCACTCTTTAGATGGAGTGTAATCTCACTCTTTAGATGGAGTGTAATCTCACTCTTTAGACGGGGTGTAATCTCACTCTTTAGATGGAGTGTAATCTCACTCTTTAGATGGAGTGTAATCTCACTCTTTAGATGGGGTGTAATCTCACTCTTTAGATGGGGTGTAATCTCACTCTTTAGATGGGGTGTAATCTCACTCTTTGGATGGGGTGTAATCTCACTCTTTAGATGGGGTGTAATCTCACTCTTTGGATGGGGTGTAATCTCACTCTTTAGATGGAGTGTAATCTCACTCTTTAGATGGGGTGTAATCTCACTCTTTAGATGGGGTGTAATCTCACTCTTTAGATGGAGTGTAATCTCACTCTTTAGATGGGGTGTAATCTCACTCTTTAGAAGGGGTGTAATCTCACTCTTTAGATGGGGTGTAATCTCACTCTTTGGATGGGGTGTAATCTCACTCTTTAGATGGGGTGCAATCTCACTCTTTAGATGGGGTGTAATCTCACTCTTTAGATGGAGTGTAATCTCACTCTTTAGATGGGGTGTAATCTCACTCTTTAGATGGGGTGTAATCTCACTCTTTAGATGGGGTGTAATCTCACTCTTTAGAAGGGGTGTAATCTCACTCTTTAGATGGGGTGTAATCTCACTCTTTGGATGGGGTGTAATCTCACTCTTTAGATGGGGTGCAATCTCACTCTTTAGATGGGGTGTTATCTCACGCTTTAGATGGAGTGTAATCTCACACTTTAGATGGGGTGTAATCTCACTCTTTAGATGGGGTGTAATCCCACTCTTTAGATGGAGTGTAATCTCACACTTTAGATGGGGTGTAATCTCACTCTGTAGATGGGGTGTAATCTCACACTTTAGATGGGGTGTAATCTCACTCTTTAGATGGAGTGTAATCTCACTCTTTAGATGGGGTGTAATCTCACTCTTTAGATGGAGTGTAATCTCACTCTTTAGATGGGGTGTAATCTCACTCTTTAGATGGGGTGTAATCTCACTCTTTAGATGGGGTGTAATCTCACACTTTAGATGGAGTGTAATCTCACTCTTTAGATGGGGTGTAATCTCACTCTTTAGATGGGGTGTAATCTCACTCTTTAGATGGGGTGTAATCTCACTCTTTAGATGGGGTGTAATCTCACTCTTTAGATGGAGTTTAATCTCACTCTTTAGATTGGGTGTAATCTCACTCTTTTGATGGGGTGTAATCTCACTCTTTAGATGGGGTGTAATCTCACTCTATAGATGGAGTTTAATCTCACTCTTTAGATGGGGTGTAATCTCACTCTTTAGATGGGGTGTAATTTCACTCTTTAGATGGGGTGTAATCTCACTCTTTAGATGGAGTGTAATCTCACTCTTTAGATGGGGTGTAATCTCACTCTTTAGATGGAGTGTAATCTCACTCTTTAGATGGGGTGTAATCTCACTCTTTAGATGGGGTGTAATCTCACTCTTTAGATGGGGTGTAATCTCACTCTTTAGATGGGGTGTAATCTCACTGTTTAGATGGGGGGTAATCTCACTCTTTAGATGGGGTGTAACCTCATTCTTTAGATGGAGTGTAATCTCACTCTTGAGATGGGGTGTAATCTCACCCTTTAGATGGGGTGTAATCTCACTCTTTAGATTGAGTGTAATCTCACTCTTGAGATGGGGTGTAATCTCACTCTTTAGATGGGGTGTAATCTCACTCTTTAGATGGGTGTAATCTCACTCTTTAGATGGGGTGTAATCTCACTCTTTAGATGGGGTGTAATCTCACTCTTTAGATGGGGTGTAATCTCACTCTTTAGATGGGGTGTAATCTCACTCTTTAGATAGGGTGCAATCTCACTCTTTAGATGGGGTGTAATCTCACACTTTAGATGGGGTGTAATCTCACTCTTTAGATTGGGTGTAATCTCAGTCTTTAGATGGGGTGTAATCTCACTCTTTAGATAGGGTGCAATCTCACTCTTTAGATGGGGTGTAATCTCACTCTTTAGATGGAGTGTAATCTCACTCTTTAGATGGAGTGTAATCTCACTCTTTAGATGGGGTGTAATCTCACTCTTTAGATGGAGTGTAATCTCACTCTTTAGATGGGGTGTAATCTCACTCTTTAGATGGGGTGTAATCTCACTCTTTAGGTGGGGTGTAATCTCGCTCTTTAGATGGGGTGTAATCTCACTCTTATGATGGGGTGCAATCTCACACTTTAGATGGATTGCAATCTTACTCTTTAGATGGGGTGTCATCTCTCTCTTTAGATGGGGTGTAATCTCACTCTTTGATGGAGTGTAATCTCACTCTTTAGATAGGGTGCAATCTCACTCTTTAGATGGGGTGTAATCTCACTCTTTAGATGGGGTGTAATCTCACTCTTTAGATAGGGTGCAATCTCACTCTTTAGATGGGGTGTAATCTCACTCTTTAGATGGGGTGTAATCCCACTCTTTAGATTGGGTGTAATCTCACTCTTTAGATGGGGTGTAATCTCACTCTTTAGATGGGGTGTAATCTCACTCTTTAGATAGGGTGCAATCTCACTCTTTAGATGGGGTGTAATCTCACTCTGTAGATGGGGTGCAATCTCACTCTTTAGATAGGGTGCAATCTCACTCTTTAGATGGGGTGTAAACTCACTCTTTAGATGGAGTGTAATCTCACTCTTTAGATGGAGTGTAATCTCACTCTTTAGACGGGGTGTAATCTCACTCTTTAGATGGAGTGTAATCTCACTCTGTAGATGGGGTGTAATCTCACTCTTTAGATGGGGTGCAATCTCACTCTTTAGATGGGGTGTAAACTCACTCTTTAGATGGGGTGTAATCTCACTCTTTAGATGGGGTGTAAGCTCACTCTTTAGATGGAGTGTAATCTCACTCTTTAGATGGAGTGTAATCTGACTCTTTAGACGGGGTGTAATCTCACTCTTTAGATGGAGTGTAATCTCACTCTTTAGATGGAGTGTAATCTCACTCTTTAGATGGGGTGTAACCTCACTCTTTAGATGGGGTGCAATCTCACTCTTTAGATGGAGTGTAATCTCACTCTTTAGATGGGGTGTAATCTCACTCTTTAGATGGTGTGTAATCTCACTCTTTAGATGGGGTGTAATCTCACTCTTTAGATGGGGTGTAATCTCACTCTTTCGATGGAGTGTAATCTCACTCTTTAGATGGGGTGTAATCTCACTCTTTAGATGGGGTGTAATGTCACGCTTTAGATGGACTGTAATCGCACTCTTTAGATGGAGTGTAATCTCACTCTTTAGATGGGGTGTAATCTCACTCTTTAGATGGGATGTAATCTCACTCTTTAGATGGGGTGTAATCTCACTCTTTAGATGGAGTGTAATCTCACTCTTTAGATGGGGTGTAATCTCACTCTTTAGATGGGGTGTAATCTCACTCTTTAGATGGGGTGTAATCTCACTCTTTAGATGGGGTGTAATCTCACTCTTTAGATGGAGTGTAATCTCACTCTTTAGATGGAGTGTAAGCTCACTCTTTAGATGGAGTGTAAGCTCACTCTTTAGATGGAGTGTAATCTCACTCTTCAGATGGAGTGTAATCTCACTCTTTAGATGGGGAGTAATCTCACTCTTTGGTTGGGGTGTAATCTCACTCTTTGGTTGGGGTGTAATCTCACTCTTTAGATGGAGTGTAATCTCACTCTTTAGATGGGGTGTAATCTCACTCTTTGGTTGGGGTGTAATCTCACTCTTTAGATGGAGTGTAATCTCACTCTTTCGATGGGGTGTAATCTCACTCCTTAGATGGAGTGTAATCTCACTCTTTAGATGGAGTGTAATCTCACTCTTTAGATGGAGTGTAATCTCACTCTTTAGATGGGGTGCAATCTCACTCTTTAGATGGAGTGTAATCTCACTCTTTAGATGGGGTGTAATCTCACTCTTTAGATGGAGTGTAATCTCACTCTTTAGATGGGGTGCAATCTCACTCTTTAGATGGAGTGTAATCTCACTCTTTAGATGGAGTGTAATCTCACTCTTTAGATGGAGTGTAATCTCACTCTTTAGATGGGGTGTAATCTCACTCTTTAGATGGAGTGTAATCTCACTCTTTAGATGGGGTGTAATCTCACTCTTTAGATGGGGTGTAATCTCACTCTTTAGGTGGGGTGTAATCTCGCTCTTTAGATGGGGTGTAATCTCACTCTTATGATGGGGTGTAATCTCACATTTTAGATGGATTGCAATCTCACTCTTTAGATGGGGTGTCATCTCACTCTTTAGATGGGGTGTAATCTCACTCTTTGATGGAGTGTAATCTCACTCTTTAGATAGGGTGCAATCTCACTCTTTAGATGGGGTGTAATCTCACTCTTTAGATGGGGTGTAATCCCACTCTTTAGATTGGGTGTAATCTCACTCTTTAGATGGGGTGTAATCTCACTCTTTAGATGGGGTGTAATCTCACTCTTTAGATAGGGTGTAATCTCACTCTTTAGATGGGGTGTAATCTCACTCTGTAGATGGGGTGCAATCTCACTCTTTAGATAGGGTGCAATCTCACTCTTTAGATGGGGTGTAAACTCACTCTTTAGATGGAGTGTAATCTCACTCTTTAGATGGAGTGTAATCTCACTCTTTAGACGGGGTGTAATCTCACTCTTTAGATGGAGTGTAATCTCACTCTTTAGATAGGGTGCAATCTCACTCTTTAGATGGGGTGTAAGCTCACTCTTTAGATGGAGTGTAATCTCACTCTTTAGATGGAGTGTAATCTCACTCTTTAGACGGGGTGTAATCTCACTCTTTAGATGGAGTGTAATCTCACTCTTTAGATGGAGTGTAATCTCACTCTTTAGATGGGGTGTAATCTCACTCTTTAGATGGGGTGTAATCTCACTCTTTAGATGGGGTGTAATCTCACTCTTTGGATGGGGTGTAATCTCACTCTTTAGATGGGGTGCAATCTCACTCTTTAGATGGGGTGTTATCTCACTCTTTAGATGGAGTGTAATCTCACACTTTAGATGGGGTGTAATCTCACTCTTTAGATGGGGTGTAATCTCACTCTTTAGATGGAGTGTAATCTCACACTTTAGATGGGGTGTAATCTCACTCTGTAGATGGGGTGTAATCTCACACTTTAGATGGGGTGTAATCTCACTCTTTAGATGGAGTGTAATCTCACTCTTTAGATGGGGTGTAATCTCACTCTTTAGATGGAGTGTAATCTCACTCTTTAGATGGGGTGTAATCTCACTCTTTAGATGGGGTGTAATCTCACTCTTTAGATGGGGTGTAATCTCACTCTTTAGATGGAGTGTAATCTCACTCTTTAGATGGGGTGTAATCTCACTCTTTAGATGGGGTGTAATCTCACTCTTTAGATGGGGTGTAATCTCACTCTTTAGATGGGGTGTAATCTCACTCTTTAGATGGAGTTTAATCTCACTCTTTAGATTGGGTGTAATCTCACTCTTTTGATGGGGTGTAATCTCACTCTTTAGATGGGGTGTAATCTCACTCTATAGATGGAATTTAATCTCACTCTTTAGATGGGGTGTAATCTCACTCTTTAGATGGGGTGTAATTTCACTCTTTAGATGGGGTGTAATCTCACTCTTTAGATGGAGTGTAATCTCACTCTTTAGATGGGGTGTAATCTCACTCTTTAGATGGAGTGTAATCTCACTCTTTAGATGGGGTGTAATCTCACTCTTTAGATGGGGTGTAATCTCACTCTTTAGATGGGGTGTAATCTCACTCTTTAGATGGGGTGTAATCTCACTCTTTAGATGGGGGGTAATCTCACTCTTTAGATGGGGTGTAACCTCATTCTTTAGATGGAGTGTAATCTCACTCTTGAGATGGGGTGTAATCTCACCCTTTAGATGGGGTGTAATCTCACTCTTTAGATTGAGTGTAATCTCACTCTTGAGATGGGGTGTAATCTCACTCTTTAGATGCGGTGTAATCTCACTCTTTAGATGGGTGTAATCTCACTCTTTAGATGGGGTGTAATCTCACTCTTTAGATGGGGTGTAATCTCACTCTTTAGATGGGGTGTAATCTCACTCTTTAGATGGGGTGTAATCTCACCCTTTAGATGGGGTGTAATCTCACTCTTTAGATGGGGTGTAATCTCACTCTTTAGATAGGGTGCAATCTCACTCTTTAGATGGGGTGTAATCTCACACTTTAGATGGGGTGTAATCTCACTCTTTAGATTGGGTGTAATCTCAGTCTTTAGATGGGGTGTAATCTCACTCTTTAGATAGGGTGCAATCTCACTCTTTAGATGGGGTGTAATCTCACTCTTTAGATGGAGTGTAATCTCACTCTTTAGATGGAGTGTAATCTCACTCTTTAGATGGGGTGTAATCTCACTCTTTAGATGGAGTGTAATCTCACTCTTTAGATGGGGTGTAATCTCACTCTTTAGATGGGGTGTAATCTCACTCTTTAGGTGGGGTGTAATCTCGCTCTTTAGATGGGGTGTAATCTCACTCTTATGATGGGGTGCAATCTCACACTTTAGATGGATTGCAATCTCACTCTTTAGATGGGGTGTCATCTCTCTCTTTAGATGGGGTGTAATCTCACTCTTTGATGGAGTGTAATCTCACTCTTTAGATAGGGTGCAATCTCACTCTTTAGATGGGGTGTAATCTCACTCTTTAGATGGGGTGTAATCCCACTCTTTAGATTGGGTGTAATCTCACTCTTTAGATGGGGTGTAATCTCACTCTTTAGATGGGGTGTAATCTCACTCTTTAGATAGGGTGCAATCTCACTCTTTAGATGGGGTGTAATCTCACTCTGTAGATGGGGTGCAATCTCACTCTTTAGATAGGGTGCAATCTCACTCTTTAGATGGGGTGTAAACTCACTCTTTAGATGGAGTGTAATCTCACTCTTTAGATGGAGTGTAATCTCACTCTTTAGACGGGGTGTAATCTCACTCTTTAGATGGAGTGTAATCTCACTCTGTAGATGGGGTGTAATCTCACTCTTTAGATGGGGTGCAATCTCACTCTTTAGATGGGGTGCAAACTCACTCTTTAGATGGGGTGTAATCTCACTCTTTAGATGGGGTGTAAGCTCACTCTTTAGATGGAGTGTAATCTCACTCTTTAGATGGAGTGTAATCTGACTCTTTAGACGGGGTGTAATCTCACTCTTTAGATGGAGTGTAATCTCACTCTTTAGATGGAGTGTAATCTCACTCTTTAGATGGGGTGTAATCTCACTCTTTAGATGGGGTGCAATCTCACTCTTTAGATGGAGTGTAATCTCACTCTTTAGATGGGGTGTAATCTCACTCTTTAGATGGTGTGTAATCTCACTCTTTAGATGGGGTGTAATCTCACTCTTTAGATGGGGTGTAATCTCACTCTTTCGATGGAGTGTAATCTCACTCTTTAGATGGGGTGTAATCTCACTCTTTAGATGAGGTGTAATGTCACGCTTTAGATGGACTGTAATCGCACTCTTTAGATGGAGTGTAATCTCACTCTTTAGATGGGGTGTAATCTCACTCTTTAGATGGGATGTAATCTCACTCTTTAGATGGGGTGTAATCTCACTCTTTAGATGGAGTGTAATCTCACTCTTTAGATGGGGTGTAATCTCACTCTTTAGATGGGGTGTAATCTCACTCTTTAGATGGGGTGTAAGCTCACTCTTTAGATGGAGTGTAATCTCACTCTTTAGATGGAGTGTAATCTCACTCTTTAGATGGGGTGTAATCTCACTCTTTGGTTGGGGTGTAATCTCACTCTTTGGTTGGGGTGTAATCTCACTCTTTAGATGGAGTGTAATCTCACTCTTTAGATGGGGTGTAATCTCACTCTTTGGTTGGGGTGTAATCTCACTCTTTAGATGGAGTGTAATCTCACTCTTTTGATGGGGTGTAATCTCACTCCTTAGATGGAGTGTAATCTCACTCTTTAGATGGAGTGTAATCTCACTCTTTAGATGGAGTGTAATCTCACTCTTTAGATGGGGTGCAATCTCACTCTTTAGATGGAGTGTAATCTCACTCTTTAGATGGGGTGTAATCTCACTCTTTAGATGGAGTGTAATCTCACTCTTTAGATGGGGTGCAATCTCACTCTTTAGATGGAGTGTAATCTCACTCTTTAGATGGAGTGTAATCTCACTCTTTAGATGGGGTGTAATCTCACTCTTTAGATGGAGTGTAATCTCACTCTTTAGATGGGGTGAAATCTCACTCTTTAGATGGGGTGTAATCTCACTCTTTAGATGGGGTGCAATCTCACTCTTTAGATGGAGTGTAATCTCACTCTTTAGATGGGGTGAAATCTCACTCTTTAGATGGGGTGTAATCTCACTCTTTAGATGGGGTGTAATCTCACTCTTTAGATGGGGTGCAATCTCACCCATTAGATGGAGTGTAATCTCACTCTCAGATGGGGTGTAATCTCACTCTTTAGATGGAGTGTAATCTCACTCTTTAGATGGAGTGTAATCTCACACTTTAGATGGGGTGTAATCTCACTCTTTAGATGGGGTGTAATCTCACTCTTTAGATGGGGTGTAATCTCACTCTTTGGATGGGGTGTAATCTCACTCTTTAGATGGGGTGCAATCTCACTCTTTAGATGGGGTGTTATCTCACTCTTTAGATGGAGTGTAATCTCACACTTTAGATGGGGTGTAATCTCACTCTTTAGATGGGGTGTAATCTCACTCTTTAGATGGAGTGTAATCTCACACTTTAGATGGGGTGTAATCTCACTCTGTAGATGGGGTGTAATCTCACACTTTAGATGGGGTGTAATCTCACTCTTTAGATGGAGTGTAATCTCACTCTTTAGATGAGGTGTAATCTCACTCTTTAGATGGAGTGTAATCTCACTCTTTAGATGGGGTGTAATCTCACTCTTTAGATGGGGTGTAATCTCACTCTTTAGATGGAGTGTAATCTCACTCTTTAGATGGGGTGTAATCTCACTCTTTAGATGGGGTGTAATCTCACTCTTTAGATGGGGTGTAATCTCACTCTTTAGATGGGGTGTAATCTCACTCTTTAGATGGAGTTTAATCTCACTCTTTAGATTGGGTGTAATCTCACTCTTTTGATGGGGTGTAATCTCACTCTTTAGATGGGGTGTAATCTCACTCTATAGATGGAGTTTAATCTCACTCTTTAGATGGGGTGTAATCTCACTCTTTAGATGGGGTGTAATTTCACTCTTTAGGTGGGGTGTAATCTCACTCTTTAGATAGAGTGTAATCTCACTCTTTAGATGGGGTGTAATCTCACTCTTTAGATGGAGTGTAATCTCACTCTTTAGATGGGGTGTAATCTCACTCTTTAGATGGGGTGTAATCTCACTCTTTAGATGGGGTGTAATCTCACTCTTTAGATGGGGTGTAATCTCACTGTTTAGATGGGGGGTAATCTCACACTTTAGATGTGGTGTAACCTCATTCTTTAGATGGAGTGTAATCTCACTCTTTAGATGGGGTGTAATCTCACTCTTTAGATGGGGTGTAATCTCACTCTTGAGATGGGGTGTAATCTCACTCTTTAGATGGGGTGTAATCTCACTCTTGAGATGGGGTGTAATCTCACCCTTTAGATGGGGTGTAATCTCACTCTTTAGATTGAGTGTAATCTCACTCTTGAGATGGGGTGTAATCTCACTCTTTAGATGGTGTGTAATCTCACTCTTTAGATGGGGTGTAATCTCACTCTTTAGATGGGGTGTAATCTCACTCTTTAGATGGGGTGTAATCTCACTCTTTAGATGGGGTGTAATCTCACTCTTTAGATGGGGTGTAATCTCACTCTTTAGATGGGGTCTAATCTCACTCTTTAGATGGGGTGTAATCTCACTCTTTAGATGGGGTGTAATCTCACTCTTTAGATGGAGTGTAATCTCACTCTTTAGATGGAGTGTCATCTCACTCTTTAGATGGGGTGTAATCTCACTCTTTAGATGGGGTGTAATCTCACTCTTTAGATGGGGTGTAATCTCACTCTTTAGATGGGGTGTAATCTCACTCTTTAGATGGGGTCTAATCTCACTCTTTAGATGGGGTGTAATCTCACTCTTTAGATGGGGTGTAATCTCACTCTTTAGATGGGGTGTATTCTCACTCTTTAGATGGGGTGTAATCTCACTCTTTAGATGGGGTGTAATCTCACTCTTTAGATGGGGTGTAATCTCACTCTTTAGATGGGGTGTAATCTCACTCTTTAGATGGAGTGTAATCTCACTCTTTAGATGGGGTGTAATCTCACTCTTTAGATGGGGTGCAATCTCACTCTTTAGATGGAGTGTAATCTCACTCTTTAGATGGGGTGTAATCTCACTCTTATGATGGGGTGTAATCTCACACTTTAGATGGATTGTAATCTCACTCTTCAGATGGGGTGTAATCTCACTCTTTAGATGGGGTGTAATCTCACTCTTTGATGGAGTGTAATCTCACTCTTTAGATAGGGTGCAATCTCACTCTTAAGATGGGGTGTAATCTCACTCTTCAGATGGGGTGTAATCCCACTCTTTAGATAGGGTGCAATCTCACTCTTTAGATGGGGTGTAATCTCACTCTTTAGATGGGGTGCAAGCTCACTCTTCAGATGGAGTGTCATCTCACTCTTTAGATGGAGTGTAATCTCACTCTTTAGATGGAGTGTAATCTCACTCTTTAGATGGGGTGTAATCTCACTCTTTAGATGTGGTGTAATCTCAGTCTTTAGATGGTGAGTAATCTCACTCTTTAGATGGGGTGTAATCTCACTCTTTAGATGGGGTGTAATCTCACTCTTTAGATGGGGTGTAATCTCTCTCTTTAGATGGGGTGTAATCTCACTCATTAGAGGGGGTGTAATCTCACTCTTTAGATGGGGTGTAATCTCACTCTTTAGATGGAGTGTTATCTCACTCTTTAGATGGGGTGTAATCTCACTCTTTAGATGGGGTGTAATCTCACTCTTTAGATGGTGTGTAATCTCACTCTTTAGATGGGGTGTAATCTCACTCTTTCGATGGAGTGTAATCTCACTCTTTAGATGGGGTGTAATCTCACTCTTTAGATGGTGTGTAATCTCACGCTTTAGATGGAGTGTAATCTCACTCTTTCGATGGAGTGTAATCTCACTCTTTAGATGGAGTGTAATCTCACTCTTTAGATGGGGTGCAATCTCACTCTTTAGATGGAGTGTAATCTCACTCTTTAGATGGGGTGTAATCTCACTCTTTAGATGGAGTGTAATCTCACTCTTTAGATGGGGTGTAATCTCACTCTTTAGATGGAGTGTAAGCTCACTCTTTAGATGGGGTGCAATCTCACTCTTTAGATGGGGTGTAATCTCACTCTTTAGATGGGGTGTAATCTCACTCTTTAGATGGGGTGCAATCTCACTCTTTAGATGGGGTGTAATCTCACCCTTTAGATGGGGTGTAATCTCACTCTTTAGATGGGGTGTAATCTCACTCTTTAGATAGGGTGCAATCTCACTCTTTAGATGGGGTGTAATCTCACACTTTAGATGGGGTGTAATCTCACTCTTTAGATTGGGTGTAATCTCAGTCTTTAGATGGGGTGTAATCTCACTCTTTAGATAGGGTGCAATCTCACTCTTTAGATGGGGTGTAATCTCACTCTTTAGATGGAGTGTAATCTCACTCTTTAGATGGAGTGTAATCTCACTCTTTAGATGGGGTGTAATCTCACTCTTTAGATGGAGTGTAATCTCACTCTTTAGATGGGGTGTAATCTCACTCTTTAGATGGGGTGTAATCTCACTCTTTAGGTGGGGTGTAATCTCGCTCTTTAGATGGGGTGTAATCTCACTCTTATGATGGGGTGCAATCTCACACTTTAGATGGATTGCAATCTCACTCTTTAGATGGGTTGTCATCTCTCTCTTTAGATGGGGTGTAAACTCACTCTTTGATGGAGTGTAATCTCACTCTTTAGATAGGGTGCAATCTCACTCTTTAGATGGGGTGTAATCTCACTCTTTAGATGGGGTGTAATCCCACTCTTTAGATTGGGTGTAATCTCACTCTTTAGATGGGGTGTAATCTCACTCTTTAGATGGGGTGTAATCTCACTCTTTAGATAGGGTGCAATCTCACTCTTTAGATGGGGTGTAATCTCACTCTGTAGATGGGGTGCAATCTCACTCTTTAGATGGGGTGTAAACTCACTCTTTAGATGGGGTGTAATCTCACTCTTTAGATGGGGTGTAAGCTCACTCTTTAGATGGAGTGTAATCTCACTCTTTAGATGGAGTGTAATCTGACTCTTTAGACGGGGTGTAATCTCACTCTTTAGATGGAGTGTAATCTCACTCTTTAGATGGAGTGTAATCTCACTCTTTAGATGGGGTGTAATCTCACTCTTTAGATGGGGTGCAATCTCACTCTTTAGATGGAGTGTAATCTCACTCTTTAGATGGGGTGTAATCTCACTCTTTCGATGGTGTGTAATCTCACTCTTTAGATGGGGTGTAATCTCACTCTTTAGATGGGGTGTAATCTCACTCTTTCGATGGAGTGTAATCTCACTCTTTAGATGGGGTGTAATCTCACTCTTTAGATGGGGTGTAATGTCACGCTTTAGATGGACTGTAATCGCACTCTTTAGATGGAGTGTAATCTCACTCTTTAGATGGGGTGTAATCTCATTCTTTAGATGGGATGTAATCTCACTCTTTAGATGGGGTGTAATCTCACTCTTTAGATGGAGTGTAATCTCACTCTTTAGATGGGGTGTAATCTCACTCTTTAGATGGGGTGTAATCTCACTCTTTAGATGGGGTGTAAGCTCACCCTTTAGATGGAGTGTAATCTCACTCTTTAGATGGAGTGTAATCTCACTCTTTAGATGGGGTGTAATCTCACTCTTTGGTTGGGGTGTAATCTCACTCTTTGGTTGGGGTGTAATCTCACTCTTTAGATGGAGTGTAATCTCACTCTTTAGATGGGGTGTAATCTCACTCTTTGGTTGGGGTGTAATCTCACTCTTTAGATGGAGTGTAATCTCACTCTTTCGATGGGGTGTAATCTCACTCCTTAGATGGAGTGTAATCTCACTCTTTAGATGGAGTGTAATCTCACTCTTTAGATGGAGTGTAATCTCACTCTTTAGATGGGGTGCAATCTCACTCTTTAGATGGAGTGTAATCTCACTCTTTAGATGGGGTGTAATCTCACTCTTTAGATGGAGTGTAATCTCACTCTTTAGATGGGGTGCAATCTCACTCTTTAGATGGAGTGTAATCTCACTCTTTAGATGGAGTGTAATCTCACTCTTTAGATGGGGTGTAATCTCACTCTTTAGATGGAGTGTAATCTCACTCTTTAGATGGGGTGTAATCTCACTCTTTAGATGGGGTGTAATCTCACTCTTTAGATGGGGTGTATTCTCACTCTTTAGATGGGGTGTAATCTCACTCTTTAGATGGGGTGTAATCTCACTCTTTAGATGGGGTGAAATCTCACTCTTTAGATGGGGTGCAATCTCACTCTTTAGATGGAGTGTAATCTCACTCTTTAGATGGGGTGTAATCTCACTCTTTAGATGGGGTGCAATCTCACTCTTTAGATGGAGTGTAATCTCACTCTTTAGATGGGGTGAAATCTCACTCTTTAGATGGGGTGTAATCTCACTCTTTAGATGGGGTGTAATCTCACTCTTTAGATGGGGTGCAATCTCACTCATTAGATGGAGTGTAATCTCACTCTCAGATGGGGTGTATTCTCACTCTTTAGATGGAGTGTAATCTCACACTTTAGATGGGGTGTAATCTCACTCTTTAGATGGGGTGTAATCTCACTCTTTAGATGGGGTGTAATCTCACTCTTTGGATGGGGTGTAATCTCACTCTTTAGATGGGGTGCAATCTCACTCTTTAGATGGGGTGTTATCTCACTCTTTAGATGGAGTGTAATCTCACACTTTAGATGGGGTGTAATCTCACTCTTTAGATGGGGTGTAATCTCACTCTTTAGATGGAGTGTAATCTCACACTTTAGATGGGGTGTAATCTCACTCTGTAGATGGGGTGTAATCTCACACTTTAGATGGGGTGTAATCTCACTCTTTAGATGGAGTGTAATCTCACTCTTTAGATGGGGTGTAATCTCACTCTTTAGATGGAGTGTAATCTCACTCTTTAGATGGGGTGTAATCTCACTCTTTAGATGGGGTGTAATCTCACTCTTTAGATGGGGTGTAATCTCACTCTTTAGATGGAGTGTAATCTCACTCTTTAGATGGGGTGTAATCTCACTCTTTAGATGGAGTGTAATCTCACTCTTTAGATGGGGTGTAATCTCACTCTTTAGATGGGGTGTAATCTCACTCTTTAGATGGGGTGTAATCTCACTCTTTAGATGGGGTGTAATCTCACTCTTTAGATGGGGTGTAATCTCGCTCTTTAGATGGGGTGTAATCTCACTCTTTAGATGGGGTGTAATCTCACTCTTTAGATGGGGTGTAATCTCACTCTTTAGATGGAGTTTAATCTCACTCTTTAGATTGGGTGTAATCTCACTCTTTTGATGGGGTGTAATCTCACTCTTTAGATGGGGTGTAATCTCACTCTATAGATGGAGTTTAATCTCACTCTTTAGATGGGGTGTAATCTCACTCTTTAGATGGGGTGTAATTTCACTCTTTAGGTGGGGTGTAATCTCACTCTTTAGATGGAGTGTAATCTCACTCTTTAGATGGGGTGTAATCTCACTCTTTAGATGGAGTGTAATCTCACTCTTTAGATGGGGTGTAATCTCACTCTTTAGATGGGGTGTAATCTCACTCTTTAGATGGGGTGTAATCTCACTGTTTAGATGGGGTGTAATCTCACTGTTTAGATGGGGGGTAATCTCACTCTTTAGATGGGGTGTAACCTCATTCTTTAGATGGAGTGTAATCTCACTCTTTAGATGGGGTGTAATCTCACTCTTTAGATGGGGTGTAATCTCACTCTTGAGATGGGGTGTAATCTCACTCTTTAGATGGGGTGTAATCTCACTCTTGAGATGGGGTGTAATCTCACCCTTTAGATGGGGTGTAATCTCACTCTTTAGATTGAGTGTAATCTCACTCTTGAGATGGGGTGTAATCTCACTCTTTAGATGGTGTGTAATCTCACTCTTTAGATGGGGTGTAATCTCACTCTTTAGATGGGGTGTAATCTCACTCTTTAGATGGGGTGTAATCTCACTCTTTAGATGGGGTGTAATCTCACTCTTTAGATGGGGTGTAACCTCATTCTTTAGATGGGGTGTAATCTCACTCTTTAGATGGGGTGTAATCTCACTCTTTAGATGGGGTGTAATCTCACTCTTTGGTTGGGGTGTAATCTCACTCTTTGGTTGGGGTGTAATCTCACTCTTTAGATGGAGTGTAATCTCACTCTTTAGATGGGGTGTAATCTCACTCTTTGGTTGGGGTGTAATCTCACTCTTTAGATGGAGTGTAATCTCACTCTTTCGATGGGGTGTAATCTCACTCCTTAGATGGAGTGTAATCTCACTCTTTAGATGGAGTGTAATCTCACTCTTTAGATGGAGTGTAATCTCACTCTTTAGATGGGGTGCAATCTCACTCTTTAGATGGAGTGTAATCTCACTCTTTAGATGGGGTGTAATCTCACTCTTTAGATGGAGTGTAATCTCACTCTTTAGATGGGGTGCAATCTCACTCTTTAGATGGAGTGTAATCTCACTCTTTAGATGGAGTGTAATCTCACTCTTTAGATGGGGTGTAATCTCACTCTTTAGATGGAGTGTAATCTCACTCTTTAGATGGGGTGAAATCTCACTCTTTAGATGGGGTGTAATCTCACTCTTTAGATGGGGTGCAATCTCACTCTTTAGATGGAGTGTAATCTCACTCTTTAGATGGGGTGAAATCTCACTCTTTAGATGGGGTGTAATCTCACTCTTTAGATGGGGTGTAATCTCACTCTTTAGATGGGGTGCAATCTCACTCATTAGATGGAGTGTAATCTCACTCTCAGATGGGGTGTATTCTCACTCTTTAGATGGAGTGTAATCTCACACTTTAGATGGGGTGTAATCTCACTCTTTAGATGGGGTGTAATCTCACTCTTTAGATGGGGTGTAATCTCACTCTTTGGATGGGGTGTAATCTCACTCTTTAGATGGGGTGCAATCTCACTCTTTAGATGGGGTGTTATCTCACTCTTTAGATGGAGTGTAATCTCACACTTTAGATGGGGTGTAATCTCACTCTTTAGATGGGGTGTAATCTCACTCTTTAGATGGAGTGTAATCTCACACTTTAGATGGGGTGTAATCTCACTCTGTAGATGGGGTGTAATCTCACACTTTAGATGGGGTGTAATCTCACTCTTTAGATGGAGTGTAATCTCACTCTTTAGATGGGGTGTAATCTCACTCTTTAGATGGAGTGTAATCTCACTCTTTAGATGGGGTGTAATCTCACTCTTTAGATGGGGTGTAATCTCACTCTTTAGATGGGGTGTAATCTCACTCTTTAGATGGAGTGTAATCTCACTCTTTAGATGGGGTGTAATCTCACTCTTTAGATGGAGTGTAATCTCACTCTTTAGATGGGGTGTAATCTCACTCTTTAGATGGGGTGTAATCTCACTCTTTAGATGGGGTGTAATCTCACTCTTTAGATGGGGTGTAATCTCACTCTTTAGATGGGGTGTAATCTCGCTCTTTAGATGGGGTGTAATCTCACTCTTTAGATGGGGTGTAATCTCACTCTTTAGATGGGGTGTAATCTCACTCTTTAGATGGAGTTTAATCTCACTCTTTAGATTGGGTGTAATCTCACTCTTTTGATGGGGTGTAATCTCACTCTTTAGATGGGGTGTAATCTCACTCTATAGATGGAGTTTAATCTCACTCTTTAGATGGGGTGTAATCTCACTCTTTAGATGGGGTGTAATTTCACTCTTTAGGTGGGGTGTAATCTCACTCTTTAGATGGAGTGTAATCTCACTCTTTAGATGGGGTGTAATCTCACTCTTTAGATGGAGTGTAATCTCACTCTTTAGATGGGGTGTAATCTCACTCTTTAGATGGGGTGTAATCTCACTCTTTAGATGGGGTGTAATCTCACTGTTTAGATGGGGTGTAATCTCACTGTTTAGATGGGGGGTAATCTCACTCTTTAGATGGGGTGTAACCTCATTCTTTAGATGGAGTGTCATCTCACTCTTTAGATGGGGTGTAATCTCACTCTTTAGATGGGGTGTAATCTCACTCTTGAGATGGGGTGTAATCTCACTCTTTAGATGGGGTGTAATCTCACTCTTGAGATGGGGTGTAATCTCACCCTTTAGATGGGGTGTAATCTCACTCTTTAGATTGAGTGTAATCTCACTCTTGAGATGGGGTGTAATCTCACTCTTTAGATGGTGTGTAATCTCACTCTTTAGATGGGGTGTAATCTCACTCTTTAGATGGGGTGTAATCTCACTCTTTAGATGGGGTGTAATCTCACTCTTTAGATGGGGTGTAATCTCACTCTTTAGATGGGGTCTAATCTCACTCTTTAGATGGGGTGTAATCTCACTCTTTAGATGGGGTGTAATCTCACTCTTTAGATGGGGTCTAATCTCACTCTTTAGATGGGGTGTAATCTCACTCTTTAGATGGGGTGTAATCTCACTCTTTAGATGGAGTGTAATCTCACTCTTTAGATGGAGTGTCATCTCACTCTTTAGATGGGGTGTAATCTCACTCTTTAGATGGGGTGTAATCTCACTCTTTAGATGGGGTGTAATCTCACTCTTTAGATGGGGTGTAATCTCACTCTTTAGATGGGGTCTAATCTCACTCTTTAGATGGGGTGTAATCTCACTCTTTAGATGGGGTGTAATCTCACTCTTTAGATGGGGTGTATTCTCACTCTTTAGATGGGGTGTAATCTCACTCTTTAGATGGGGTGTAATCTCACTCTTTAGATGGGGTGTAATCTCACTCTTTAGATGGGGTGTAATCTCACTCTTTAGATGGAGTGTAATCTCACTCTTTAGATGGGGTGTAATCTCACTCTTTAGATGGGGTGCAATCTCACTCTTTAGATGGAGTGTAATCTCACTCTTTAGATGGGGTGTAATCTCACTCTTATGATGGGGTGTAATCTCACACTTTAGATGGATTGTAATCTCACTCTTCAGATGGGGTGTAATCTAACTCTTTAGATGGGGTGTAATCTCACTCTTTGATGGAGTGTAATCTCACTCTTTAGATAGGGTGCAATCTCACTCTTAAGATGGGGTGTAATCTCACTCTTCAGATGGGGTGTAATCCCACTCTTTAGATAGGGTGCAATCTCACTCTTTAGATGGGGTGTAATCTCACTCTTTAGATGGGGTGCAAGCTCACTCTTCAGATGGAGTGTCATCTCACTCTTTAGATGGAGTGTAATCTCACTCTTTAGATGGAGTGTAATCTCACTCTTTAGATGGGGTGTAATCTCACTCTTTAGATGTGGTGTAATCTCAGTCTTTAGATGGTGAGTAATCTCACTCTTTAGATGGGGTGTAATCTCACTCTTTAGATGGGGTGTAATCTCACTCTTTAGATGGGGTGTAATCTCTCTCTTTAGATGGGGTGTAATCTCACTCATTAGAGGGGGTGTAATCTCACTCTTTAGATGGGGTGTAATCTCACTCTTTAGATGGAGTGTTATCTCACTCTTTAGATGGGGTGTAATCTCACTCTTTAGATGGGGTGTAATCTCACTCTTTAGATGGTGTGTAATCTCACTCTTTAGATGGGGTGTAATCTCACTCTTTCGATGGAGTGTAATCTCACTCTTTAGATGGGGTGTAATCTCACTCTTTAGATGGTGTGTAATCTCACGCTTTAGATGGAGTGTAATCTCACTCTTTCGATGGAGTGTAATCTCACTCTTTAGATGGAGTGTAATCTCACTCTTTAGATGGGGTGCAATCTCACTCTTTAGATGGAGTGTAATCTCACTCTTTAGATGGGGTGTAATCTCACTCTTTAGATGGAGTGTAATCTCACTCTTTAGATGGGGTGTAATCTCACTCTTTAGATGGAGTGTAAGCTCACTCTTTAGATGGGGTGCAATCTCACTCTTTAGATGGGGTGTAATCTCACTCTTTAGATGGGGTGTAATCTCACTCTTTAGATGGGGTGCAATCTCACTCTTTAGATGGGGTGTAATCTCACCCTTTAGATGGGGTGTAATCTCACTCTTTAGATGGGGTGTAATCTCACTCTTTAGATAGGGTGCAATCTCACTCTTTAGATGGGGTGTAATCTCACACTTTAGATGGGGTGTAATCTCACTCTTTAGATTGGGTGTAATCTCAGTCTTTAGATGGGGTGTAATCTCACTCTTTAGATAGGGTGCAATCTCACTCTTTAGATGGGGTGTAATCTCACTCTTTAGATGGAGTGTAATCTCACACTTTAGATGGAGTGTAATCTCACTCTTTAGATGGGGTGTAATCTCACTCTTTAGATGGAGTGTAATCTCACTCTTTAGATGGGGTGTAATCTCACTCTTTAGATGGGGTGTAATCTCACTCTTTAGGTGGGGTGTAATCTCGCTCTTTAGATGGGGTGTAATCTCACTCTTATGATGGGGTGCAATCTCACACTTTAGATGGATTGCAATCTCACTCTTTAGATGGGGTGTTATCTCACTCTTTAGATGGAGTGTAATCTCACACTTTAGATGGGGTGTAATCTCACTCTTTAGATGGGGTGTAATCTCACTCTTTAGATGGAGTGTAATCTCACACTTTAGATGGGGTGTAATCTCACTCTGTAGATGGGGTGTAATCTCACACTTTAGATGGGGTGTAATCTCACTCTTTAGATGGAGTGTAATCTCACTCTTTAGATGGGGTGTAATCTCACTCTTTAGATGGAGTGTAATCTCACTCTTTAGATGGGGTGTAATCTCACTCTTTAGATGGGGTGTAATCTCACTCTTTAGATGGGGTGTAATCTCACTCTTTAGATGGAGTGTAATCTCGCTCTTTAGATGGGGTGTAATCTCACTCTTTAGATGGGGTGTAATCTCACTCTTTAGATGGGGTGTAATCTCACTCTTTAGATGGAGTTTAATCTCACTCTTTAGATTGGGTGTAATCTCACTCTTTTGATGGGGTGTAATCTCACTCTTTAGATGGGGTGTAATCTCACTCTATAGATGGAGTTTAATCTCACTCTTTAGATGGGGTGTAATCTCACTCTTTAGATGGGGTGTAATTTCACTCTTTAGGTGGGGTGTAATCTCACTCTTTAGATGGAGTGTAATCTCACTCTTTAGATGGGGTGTAATCTCACTCTTTAGATGGAGTGTAATCTCACTCTTTAGATGGGGTGTAATCTCACTCTTTAGATGGGGTGTAATCTCACTCTTTAGATGGGGTGTAATCTCACTGTTTAGATGGGGTGTAATCTCACTGTTTAGATGGGGGGTAATCTCACTCTTTAGATGGGGTGTAACCTCATTCTTTAGATGGAGTGTAATCTCACTCTTTAGATGGGGTGTAATCTCACTCTTTAGATGGGGTGTAATCTCACTCTTGAGATGGGGTGTAATCTCACTCTTTAGATGGGGTGTAATCTCACTCTTGAGATGGAGTGTAATCTCACCCTTTAGATGGGGTGTAATCTCACTCTTTAGATTGAGTGTAATCTCACTCTTGAGATGGGGTGTAATCTCACTCTTTAGATGGTGTGTAATCTCACTCTTTAGATGGGGTGTAATCTCACTCTTTAGATGGGGTGTAATCTCACTCTTTAGATGGGGTGTAATCTCACTCTTTAGATGGGGTGTAATCTCACTCTTTAGATGGGGTCTAATCTCACTCTTTAGATGGGGTGTAATCTCACTCTTTAGATGGGGTGTAATCTCACTCTTTAGATGGAGTGTAATCTCACTCTTTAGATGGAGTGTCATCTCACTCTTTAGATGGGGTGTAATCTCACTCTTTAGATGGGGTGTAATCTCACTCTTTAGATGGGGTGTAATCTCACTCTTTAGATGGGGTGTAATCTCACTCTTTAGATGGGGTCTAATCTCACTCTTTAGATGGGGTGTAATCTCACTCTTTAGATGGGGTGTAATCTCACTCTTTAGATGGGGTGTATTCTCACTCTTTAGATGGGGTGTAATCTCACTCTTTAGATGGGGTGTAATCTCACTCTTTAGATGGGGTGTAATCTCACTCTTATGATGGGGTGTAATCTCACACTTTAGATGGATTGTAATCTCACTCTTCAGATGGGGTGTAATCTCACTCTTTAGATGGGGTGTAATCTCACTCTTTGATGGAGTGTAATCTCACTCTTTAGATAGGGTGCAATCTCACTCTTAAGATGGGGTGTAATCTCACTCTTCAGATGGGGTGTAATCCCACTCTTTAGATAGGGTGCAATCTCACTCTTTAGATGGGGTGTAATCTCACTCTTTAGATGGGGTGCAAGCTCACTCTTCAGATGGAGTGTCATCTCACTCTTTAGATGGAGTGTAATCTCACTCTTTAGATGGAGTGTAATCTCACTCTTTAGATGGGGTGTAATCTCACTCTTTAGATGTGGTGTAATCTCAGTCTTTAGATGGTGAGTAATCTCACTCTTTAGATGGGGTGTAATCTCACTCTTTAGATGGGGTGTAATCTCACTCTTTAGATGGGGTGTAATCTCTCTCTTTAGATGGGGTGTAATCTCACTCATTAGAGGGGGTGTAATCTCACTCTTTAGATGGGGTGTAATCTCACTCTTTAGATGGAGTGTTATCTCACTCTTTAGATGGGGTGTAATCTCACTCTTTAGATGGGGTGTAATCTCACTCTTTAGATGGTGTGTAATCTCACTCTTTAGATGGGGTGTAATCTCACTCTTTCGATGGAGTGTAATCTCACTCTTTAGATGGGGTGTAATCTCACTCTTTAGATGGTGTGTAATCTCACGCTTTAGATGGAGTGTAATCTCACTCTTTCGATGGAGTGTAATCTCACTCTTTAGATGGAGTGTAATCTCACTCTTTAGATGGGGTGCAATCTCACTCTTTAGATGGAGTGTAATCTCACTCTTTAGATGGGGTGTAATCTCACTCTTTAGATGGAGTGTAATCTCACTCTTTAGATGGGGTGTAATCTCACTCTTTAGATGGAGTGTAAGCTCACTCTTTAGATGGGGTGCAATCTCACTCTTTAGATGGGGTGCAATCTCACTCTTTAGATGGAGTGTAATCTCACTCTTTAGATGGGGTGAAATCTCACTCTTTAGATGGGGTGTAATCTCACTCTTTAGATGGGGTGTAATCTCACTCTTTAGATGGGGTGCAATCTCACTCATTAGATGGAGTGTAATCTCACTCTCAGATGGGGTGTATTCTCACTCTTTAGATGGGGTGCAATCTCACTCTTTAGATGGGGTGTAATCTCACTCTTTAGATGGAGTGCAATCTCACTCTTTAGATGGGGTGCAATCTCACTCTTTAGATGGGGTGTAATCTCACTCTTTAGATGGAGTGTAATCTCACTCTTTAGATGGAGTGTAATCTCACTCTCAGATGGGGTGTATTCTCACTCTTTAGATGGAGTGTAATCTCACTCTTTAGATGGGGTGTAATCTCACTCTTTAGATGGAGTGTAATCTCACTCTTTAGATGGGGTGCAATCTCACTCTTTAGATGGGGTGTAATCTCACTCTTTAGATGGAGTGTAATCTCACTCTTTAGATGGGGTGCAATCTCACTCTTTAGATGGAGTGTAATCTCACTCTTTAGATGGGGTGAAATCTCACTCTTTAGATGGGGTGTAATCTCACTCTTTAGATGGGGTGTAATCTCACTCTTTAGATGGGGTGCAATCTCACTCTTTAGATGGAGTGTAATCTCACTCTTTAGATGGGGTGAAATCTCACTCTTTAGATGGGGTGTAATCTCACTCTTTAGATGGGGTGTATTCTCACTCTTTAGATGGAGTGTAATCTCACACTTTAGATGGGGTGTAATCTCACTCTTTAGATGGGGTGTAATCTCACTCTTTAGATGGGGTGTAATCTCACTCTTTGGATGGGGTGTAATCTCACTCTTTAGATGGGGTGCAATCTCACTCTTTAGATGGGGTGTTATCTCACTCTTTAGATGGAGTGTAATCTCACACTTTAGATGGGGTGTAATCTCACTCTTTAGATGGGGTGTAATCTCACTCTTTAGATGGAGTGTAATCTCACACTTTAGATGGGGTGTAATCTCACTCTGTAGATGGGGTGTAATCTGACACTTTAGATTGGGTGTAATCTCACTCTTTAGATGGAGTGTAATCTCACTCTTTAGATGGGGTGTAATCTCACTCTTTAGATGGAGTGTAATCTCACTCTTTAGATGGGGTGTAATCTCACTCTTTAGATGGGGTGTAATCTCACTCTTTAGATGGGGTGTAATCTCACTCTTTAGATGGAGTGTAATCTCACTCCTTAGATGGGGTGTAATCTCACTCTTTAGATGGGGTGTAATCTCACTCTTTAGATGGGGTGTAATCTCACTCTTTAGATGGGGTGTAATCTCACTCTTTAGATGGAGTTTAATCTCACTCTTTAGATTGGGTGTAATCTCACTCTTTTGATGGGGTGTAATCTCACTCTTTAGATGGGGTGTAATCTCCCTCTATAGATGGAGTTTAATCTCACTCTTTAGATGGGGTGTAATCTCACTCTTTAGATGGGGTGTAATTTCACTCTTTAGATGGGGTGTAATCTCACTCTTTAGATGGAGTGTAATCTCACTCTTTAGATGGGGTGTAATCTCACTCTTTAGATGGAGTGTAATCTCACTCTTTAGATGGGGTGTAATCTCACTCTTTAGATGGGGTGTAATCTCACTCTTTAGATGGGGTGTAATCTCACTCTTTAGATGGGGTGTAACCTCATTCTTTAGATGGAGTGTAATCTCACTCTTTAGATGGGGTGTAATCTCACTCTTTAGATGGGGTGTAATCTCACTCTTGAGATGGGGTGTAATCTCACTCTTTAGATGGGGTGTAATCTCACTCTTTAGATGGGGTGTAATCTCACTCTTTAGATGGGGTGTATTCTCACTCTTTAGATGGGGTGTAATCTCACTCTTTAGATGGGGTGTAATCTCACTCTTTAGATGGGGTGTAATCTCACTCTTGAGATGGGGTGTAATCTCACCCTTTAGATGGGGTGTAATCTCACTCTTTAAATTGAGTGTAATCTCACTCTTGAGATGGGGTGTAATCTCACTCTTTAGATGGTGTGTAATCTCACTCTTTAGATGGGGTGTAATCTCACTCTTTAGATGGGGTGTAATCTCACTCTTTAGATGGGGTGTAATCTCACTCTTTAGATGGGGTGTAATCTCACTCTTTAGATGGGGTCTAATCTCACTCTTTAGATGGGGTGTAATCTCACTCTTTAGATTGGGTGTAATCTCACTCTTTTGATGGGGTGTAATCTCACTCTTTAGATGGGGTGTAATCTCCCTCTATAGATGGAGTTTAATCTCACTCTTTAGATGGGGTGTAATCTCACTCTTTAGATGGGGTGTAATTTCACTCTTTAGATGGGGTGTAATCTCACTCTTTAGATGGAGTGTAATCTCACTCTTTAGATGGGGTGTAATCTCACTCTTTAGATGGAGTGTAATCTCACTCTTTAGATGGGGTGTAATCTCACTCTTTAGATGGGGTGTAATCTCACTCTTTAGATGGGGTGTAATCTCACTCTTTAGATGGGGTGTAATCTCACTGCTTAGATGGGGGGTAATCTCACTCTTTAGATGGGGTGTAACCTCATTCTTTAGATGGAGTGTAATCTCACTCTTTAGATGGGGTGTAATCTCACTCTTTAGATGGGGTGTAATCTCACTCTTGAGATGGGGTGTAATCTCACTCTTTAGATGGGGTGTAATCTCACTCTTGAGATGGGGTGTAATCTCACCCTTTAGATGGGGTGTAATCTCACTCTTTAGATTGAGTGTAATCTCACTCTTGAGATGGGGTGTAATCTCACTCTTTAGATGGTGTGTAATCTCACTCTTTAGATGGGGTGTAATCTCACTCTTTAGATGGGGTGTAATCTCACTCTTTAGATGGGGTGTAATCTCACTCTTTAGATGGGGTGTAATCTCACTCTTTAGATGGGGTCTAATCTCACTCTTTAGATGGGGTGTAATCTCACTCTTTAGATGGGGTGTAATCTCACTCTTTAGATGGAGTGTAATCTCACTCTTTAGATGGAGTGTCATCTCACTCTTTAGATGGGGTGTAATCTCACTCTTTAGATGGGGTGTAATCTCACTCTATAGATGGGGTGTAATCTCACTCTTTAGATGGGGTGTAATCTCACTCTTTAGATGGGGTCTAATCTCACTCTTTAGATGGGGTGTAATCTCACTCTTTAGATGGGGTGTAATCTCACTCTTTAGATGGGGTGTATTCTCACTCTTTAGATGGGGTGTAATCTCACTCTTTAGATGGGGTGTAATCTCACTCTTTAGATGGGGTGTAATCTCACTCTTTAGATGGGGTGTAATCTCACTCTTTAGATGGAGTGTAATCTCACTCTTTAGATGGGGTGTAATCTCACTCTTTAGATGGGGTGCAATCTCACTCTTTAGATGGAGTGTAATCTCACTCTTTAGATGGGGTGTAATCTCACTCTTATGATGGGGTGTAATCTCACACTTTAGATGGATTGTAATCTCACTCTTCAGATGGGGTGTAATCTCACTCTTTAGATGGGGTGTAATCTCACTCTTTGATGGAGTGTAATCTCACTCTTTAGATAGGGTGCAATCTCACTCTTTAGATGGGGTGTAATCTCACTCTTTAGATGGGGTGTAATCTCACTCTTTAGATGGAGTGTAATCTCACTCTTTAGATGGGGTGTAATCTCACTCTTTAGATGGAGTGTAATCTCACTCTTTAGATGGGGTGTAATCTCACTCTTTAGATGGGGTGTAATCTCACTCTTTAGATGGGGTGTAATCTCACTCTTTAGATGGGGTGTAATCTCACTGCTTAGATGGGGGGTAATCTCACTCTTTAGATGGGGTGTAACCTCATTCTTTAGATGGAGTGTAATCTCACTCTTTAGATGGGGTGTAATCTCACTCTTTAGATGGGGTGTAATCTCACTCTTGAGATGGGGTGTAATCTCACTCTTTAGATGGGGTGTAATCTCACTCTTGAGATGGGGTGTAATCTCACCCTTTAGATGGGGTGTAATCTCACTCTTTAGATTGAGTGTAATCTCACTCTTGAGATGGGGTGTAATCTCACTCTTTAGATGGTGTGTAATCTCACTCTTTAGATGGGGTGTAATCTCACTCTTTAGATGGGGTGTAATCTCACTCTTTAGATGGGGTGTAATCTCACTCTTTAGATGGGGTCTAATCTCACTCTTTAGATGGGGTGTAATCTCACTCTTTAGATGGGGTGTAATCTCACTCTTTAGATGGAGTGTAATCTCACTCTTTAGATGGAGTGTCATCTCACTCTTTAGATGGGGTGTAATCTCACTCTTTAGATGGGGTGTAATCTCACTCTATAGATGGGGTGTAATCTCACTCTTTAGATGGGGTGTAATCTCACTCTTTAGATGGGGTCTAATCTCACTCTTTAGATGGGGTGTAATCTCACTCTTTAGATGGGGTGTAATCTCACTCTTTAGATGGGGTGTATTCTCACTCTTTAGATGGGGTGTAATCTCACTCTTTAGATGGGGTGTAATCTCACTCTTTAGATGGGGTGTAATCTCACTCTTTAGATGGGGTGTAATCTCACTCTTTAGATGGAGTGTAATCTCACTCTTTAGATGGGGTGTAATCTCACTCTTTAGATGGGGTGCAATCTCACTCTTTAGATGGAGTGTAATCTCACTCTTTAGATGGGGTGTAATCTCACTCTTATGATGGGGTGTAATCTCACACTTTAGATGGATTGTAATCTCACTCTTCAGATGGGGTGTAATCTCACTCTTTAGATGGGGTGTAATCTCACTCTTTGATGGAGTGTAATCTCACTCTTTAGATAGGGTGCAATCTCACTCTTTAGATGGGGTGTAATCTCACTCTTTAGATGGGGTGTAAGCTCACTCTTCAGATGGAGTGTCATCTCACTCTTTAGATGGAGTGTAATCTCACTCTTTAGATGGAGTGTAATCTCACTCTTTAGATGGGGTGTAATCTCACTCTTTAGATGTGGTGTAATCTCAGTCTTTAGATGGTGAGTAATCTCACTCTTTAGATGGGGTGTAATCTCACTCTTTAGATGGGGTGTAATCTCACTCTTTAGATGGGGTGTAATCTCTCTCTTTAGATGGGGTGTAATCTCACTCATTAGAGGGGGTGTAATCTCACTCTTTAGATGGGGTGTAATCTCACTCTTTAGATGGGGTGTAATCTCACTCTTTAGATGGTGTGTAATCTCACTCTTTAGATGGGGTGTAATCTCTCTCTTTAGATGGGGTGTAATCTCACTCATTAGAGGGGGTGTAATCTCACTCTTTAGATGGGGTGTAATCTCACTCATTAGAGGGGGTGTAATCTCACTCTTTAGATGGGGTGTAATCTCACTCTTTAGATGGGGTGTAATCTCACTCTTTAGATGGGGTGTAATCTCACTCTTTAGATGGTGTGTAATCTCACTCTTTAGATGGGGTGTAATCTCACTCTTTAGATGGGGTGTAATCTCACTCTTTCGATGGAGTGTAATCTCACTCTTTAGATGGGGTGTAATCTCACTCTTTAGATGGTGTGTAATCTCACGCTTTAGATGGAGTGTAATCGCACTCTTTAGATGGAGTGTAATCTCACTCTTTAGATGGGGTGTAATCTCACTCTTTAGATGGGGTGTAATCTCACTCTTTAGATGGAGTGTAATCTCACACTTTAGATGGGGTGTAATCTCACTCTTTAGATGGGGTGTAAGCTCACTCTTTAGATGGAGTGTAATCTCACTCTTTAGATGGAGTGTAATCTCACTCTTTAGATGGGGTGTAATCTCACTCTTTAGATGGAGTGTAATCTCACTCTTTAGATGGAGTGTAATCTCACTCTTTAGATGGGGTGTAATCTCACTCTTTAGATGGGGTGCAATCTCACTCTTCAGATGGAGTGTAATCTTACTCTTTAGAAGGGGTGTAATCTCACTCCTTAGATGGAGTGTAATCTCACTCTTTAGATGGGGTGTAATCTCACTCTTTAGATGGAGTGTAATCTCACACTTTAGATGGAGTGTAATCTCACTGTTTAGATGGGGTGCAATCTCACTCTTTAGATGGAGTGTAATCTCACTCTTTAGATGGGGTGTAATCTCACTCTTTAGATGGAGTGTAATCTCACTGTTTAGATGGGGTGCAATCTCACTCTTTAGATGGAGTGTAATCTCACTCTTTAGATGGGGTGCAATCTCACTCTTTAGATGGAGTGTAATCTCACTCTTTAGATGGGGTGTACTCTCACTCTTTAGATGGAGTGTAATCTCACTCTTTAGATGGAGTGTAATCTCACTCTTTAGATGGGGTGCAATCTCACTCTTTAGATGGAGTGTAATCTCACTCTTTAGATGGGGTGTAATCTCACTCTTTAGATGGGGTGTAATCTCACTCTTTAGATGGGGTGTAATCTCACTCTTTAGATGGGGTGCAATCTCACGCTTTAGATGGAGTGTAATCTCACTCTTTAGATGGGGTGTAATCTCACTCTTTAGATGGAGTGTAATCTCACACTTTAGATGGGGTGTAATCTCACTCTTTAGATGGGGTGTAATCTCACTCTTTAGATGGGGTGTAATCTCACTCTTTAGATGGGGTGTAATCTCACTCTTTAGATGGGGTGCAATCTCACTCTTTAGATGGGGTGTAATCTCACTCTTTAGATGGGGTGTAATCTCACTCTTTAGATGGAGTGTAATCTCACACTTTAGATGGGGTGTAATCTCACTCTTTAGATGGGGTGTAATCTCACACTTTAGATGTGGTGTAATCTCACTCTTTAGATGGAGTGTAATCTCACTCTTTAGATGGGGTGTAATCTCACTCTTTAGATGGAGTGTAATCTCACTCTTTAGATGGGGTGTAATCTCACTCTTTAGATGGGGTGTAATCTCACTCTTTAGATGGGGTGTAATCTCACTCTTTAGATGGGGTGTAATCTCACTCTTTAGATGGAGTTTAATCTCACTCTTTAGATGGGGTGTAATCTCACTCTTTAGATGGGGTGTAATCTCACTCTTTAGATGGAGTTTAATCTCACTCTTTAGATGGGGTGTAATCTCACTCTTTAGATGGGGTGTAATCTCACTATTTACATGGGGTGTAATTTCACTCTTTAGATGGGGTGTAATCTCACTCTTTAGATGGAGTGTAATCTCACTCTTTAGAAGGGGTGTAATCTCACTCTTTAGATGGAGTGTAATCTCACTCTTTAGATGGGGTGTAATCTCACTCTTTAGATGGGGTGTAATCTCACTCTTTAGATGGGGTGTAAACTCACTCTTTAGATGGGGTGTAATCTCACTCTTTAGATGGGGTGTAATCTCACTCTTTAGATGGGGTGTAACCTCATTCTTTCGATGGAGTGTAATCTCACTCTTTAGATGGGGTGTAATCTCACTCTTTAGATGGGGTGTAATCTCACTCTTTAGATGGGGTGTAATATCACTCTTTAGATGGGGTGTAATCTCACTCTTTAGATGGGGTGTAATCTCACTCTTTAGATGGGGTGTAATCTCACTCTTTAGATGGGGTGTAATCTCACTCTTTAGATGGGGTGTAATCTCACCCTTGAGATGGGGTGTAATCTCACCCTTTAGATGGGGTGTAATCTCACTCTTTAGATGGAGTGTAATCTCACTCTTGAGATGGGGTGTAATCTCACTCTTTAGATGGAGTGCAATCTCACTCTTTAGATGGGGTGTAATCTCACTCTTTAGATGGGGTGTAATCTCACTCTTTAGATGGGGTGTAATCTCACTCTTTAGATGGGGTGTAATCTCACTCTTTAGATGGGGTGTAATCTCACTCTTTAGATGGGGTGTAATCTCAATCTTTAGATGGGGTGTAATCTCACTCTTTAGATGGGGTGTAATGTCACTCTTTAGATGGGGTGTAATCTCACTCTTTAAATGGGGTGTAATCTCACTCTTTAGATGGGGTGTAATCTCACTCTTTAAATGGGGTGTAATCTCACTCTTTAGATGGGGTGTAATCTCACTCTTTAGATGGGGTGTAATCTCACTCTTTAGATGGGGTGTAATCTCACTCTTTAGATTGGGTGTAATCTCACTCTTTAGATGGGGTGTATTCTCACTCTTTAGATGGAGTGTAATCTCACTCTTTAGATGGGGTGTAATCGAACTCCTTAGATGGAGTGTAATCTCACTCTTTAGGTGGGGTGTAATCTCACTCTTTAGATGGGGTGTAATCTCACTCATTAGATGGGGTGTAATCTCACTCCTTAGATGGAGTGTAATCTCACTCTTTAGATGGGGTGTAATCTCACTCTTTAGATGGAGTGTAATCTCACTCTTTAGATGGGGTGTAATCTCACTCTTTAGATGGGGTGTAATCTCACTCTTTAGATGGGGTGTAATCTCACTCTTTAGATGGAGTGTAATCTCACTCTTTAGATGGAGTGTAATCTCACTCTTTAGATGGGGTGTAATCTCACTCTTTAGATGGAGTGTAATCTCACTCTTTAGATGGGGTGTAATCTCACTCTTTAGATGGGATGTAATCTCACTCTTTAGATGGGGTGTAATCTCACTCTTTAGATGGGTTGTAATCTCACTCTTATGATGGGGTGGAATCTCACACTTTAGATGGATTGTAATCTCACTCTTTAGATGGGGTGTAATCTCACTCTTTAAATGGGGTGTAATCTCACTCTTTGATGGAGTGTAATCTCACTCTTTAGATAGGGTGCAATCTCACTCTTTAGATGGGGTGTAATCTCACTCTTTAGATGGGGTCTAATCCCACTCTTTAGATTGGGTGTAATCTCACCCTTTAGATGGGGTGTAATCTCACTCTTTAGATTGGGTGTAATCTCACCCTTTAGATGGGGTGTAATCTCACTCTTTAGATGGGGTGTAATCTCACACATTAGATGGGGTGTAATCTCACTCTTTAGATTGGGTGTAATCTCACTCTTTAGATGGGGTCTAATCTCACTCTTTAGATAGGGTGCAATCTCACTCTTTAGATGGGGTGTAATCTCACTCTTTAGATGGGGTCTAATCTCACTCTTTAGATTGGTTGTAATCTCACTCTTTAGATGGGGTGTAATCTCACTTTTTAGATGGGGTGTAATCTCACTCTTTAGATGGGGTGTCATCTCACTCTTTAGATGGGGTGCAATCTCACTCTTTAGATGGGGTGTAATCTCACTCTTTAGATGGAGTGTAATCTCACACTTTAGATGGGGTGTAATCTCACTCTTTAGATGGGGTGTAATCTCACTCTTTAGATGGAGTGTAATCTCACACTTTAGATGGGGTGTAATCTCACTCTGTAGATGGGGTGTAATCTCACACTTTAGATGGGGTGTAATCTCACTCTTTAGATGGAGTGTAATCTCACTCTTTAGATGGGGTGTAATCTCACTCTTTAGATGGGATGTAATCTCACTCTTTAGATGGGGTGTAATCTCACTCTTTAGATGGGGTGTAATCTCACTCTTTAGATGGGGTGTAATCTCACTCTTTAGATGGGGTGTAATCTCACTCTTTAGATGGAGTTTAATCTCACTCTTTAGATGGGGTGTAATCTCACTCTTTAGATGGGGTGTAATCTCACTCTTTACATGGGGTGTAATTTCACTCTTCAGATGGGGTGTAATCTCACTCTTTAGATGGAGTGTAATCTCACTCTTTAGATGGGGTGTAATCTCACTCTTTAGATGGAGTGTAATCTCACTCTTTAGATGGGGTGTAATCTCACTCTTTAGATGGGGTGTAATCTCACTCTTTAGATGGGGTGTCATCTCACTCTTTAGATGGGGTGTAATCTCACTCTTTAGATGGGGTGTAATCTCACTCTTTAGATGGGGTGTAACCTCATTCTTTAGATGGAGTGTAATCTCACTCTTTAGATGGGGTGTAATCTCACTCTTTAGATGGGGTGTAATCTCACTCTTTAGATGGGGTGTAATCTCACTCTTTAGATGGGAGTAATCTCACTCTTTAGATGGGGTGAAATCTCACTCGTTAGATGGGGTGTAATGTCACTCTTTAGATGGGGTGTAATCTCACTCTTTAGATGGGGTGTCATCTCACCCTTGAGATGGGGTGTAATCTCACCCTTTAGATGGGGTGTAATCTCACTCTTTAGATGGAGTGTAATCTCACTCTTGAGATGGGGTGTAATCTCACTCTTTAGATGGAGTGTAATCTCACTCTTTAGATGGGGTGTAATCTCACTCTTTAGATGGGGTGTAATCTCACTCTAGATGGGGTGTAATCTCACTCTTTAGATGGGGTGTAATCTCACTCTTTAGATGGGGTGTATTCTCACTCTTTAGATGGGGTGTAATCTCACTCTTTAGATGGAGTGTAATCGCACTCCTTAGATGGAGTGTAATCTCACTCTTTAGATGGGGTGTAATCTCACTCTTTAGATGGAGTGTAATCTCACTCTTTAGATGGGGTGTAATCTCACTCTTTAGATGGGGTGTAATCTCACTCTTTAGATGGAGTGTAATCTCACTCTTTAGATGGAGTGTAATCTCACTCTTTAGATGGGGTGTAATCTCACTCTTTAGATGGAGTGTAATCTCACTCTTTAGATGGGGTGTAATCTCACTCTTTAGATGGGGTGTAATCTCACTCTTTAGATGGGGTGTAATCTCACTCTTTAGATGGGGTGTAATCTCACTCATGATGGGGTGGAATCTCACACTTTAGATGGATTGTAATCTCACTCTTTAGATGGGGTGTAATCTCACTCTTTAGATGGGGTGTAATCTCACTCTTTGATGGAGTGTAATCTCACTCTTTAGATGGGGTGCAATCTCACTCTTTAGATGGGGTGTAATCTCACTCTTTAGATGGAGTTTAATCTCACTCTTTAGAAGGGGTGTAATCTCACTCTTTAGATGGAGTGTAATCTCACTCTTTCGATGGGGTGTAATCTCACTCTTTAGATTGGGTGTAATCTCACTCTTTAGATGGGGTGTAATCTCACTCTTTAGATAGGGTGCAATCTCACTCTTTAGATGGGGTGTAATCTCACTCTTTAGATGGGGTGTAATCTCACTCTTTAGATTGGTTGTAATCTCACTCTTTAGATGGGGTGTAATCTCACTTTTTAGATGGGGTGTAATCTCACTCTTTAGATGGGGTATAATCTCACTCTTAAGATGGTGTGCAATCTCACTCTTTAGATGGGGTGTAATCTCACACTTTAGATGGGGTGTAATCTCACTCTTTAGATGGTGTGTAATCTCACTCTTTAGATGGGGTGCAATCTCACTCTTTAGATGGGGTGTAATCTCACTCTTTAGATGGAGTGTAATCTCACTCTTTAGATGGGGTGTAATCTCACTCTTTAGATGGGGTGTAATCTCACTCTTTAGATGGGGTGTAATCTCACTCTTTAGATGGGGTGTAATCTCACTCTTTAGATGGGGTGTAATCTCACTCAATAGATGGGGTGTAATCTCACTCTTTAGATGGAGTGTAATCTCACTCTTTAGATGGAGTGTAATCTCACTCTTTAGATGGGGTGTAATCTCACTCTTTAGATGCGCTGTAATCTCACTCTTTAGATGGGGTGTAATCTCACTCTTTAGATGGGGTGTAATCTCACTCTTTAGATGGGGTGTAAGCTCACTCTTTAGATGGAGTGTAATCTCACTCTTTAGATGGAGTGTAATCTCACTCTTTAGATGGGGTGTAATCTCACTCTTTAGATGGGGTGTAATCTCACTCTTTAGATGGGGTGTAATCTCACTCTTTAGATGGGGTGTAATCTCACTCTTTAGATGGGGTGTAATCTCACTCTTTCAATGGAGTGTAATCTCACTCTTTAGATGGGGTGTAATCTCACTCTTTAGATGGGGTGTAATCTCACGCTTTAGATGGAGTGTAATCGCACTCTTTAGATGGAGTGTAATCTCACTCTTTAGATGGGGTGTAATCTCACTCTTTAGATGGGGTGTAATCTCACTCTTTCGATGGGGTGTAATCTCACTCTTTAGATGGAGTGTAATCTCACTCTTTGGATGGGGTGTAATCTCACTCTTTAGATGGAGTGTAATCTCACTCTTTAGATGGGGTGTAATCTCACTCTTTAGATGGGGTGTAATCTCACTCTTTAGATGGGGTGTAATCTCACTCTTTAGATGGAGTGTAATCTCACTCTTTAGATGGGGTGTAATCTCACTCTTTAGATGGAGTGTAATCTCACTCTTTAGATGGGGTGTAATCTCACTCTTTAGATGGGGTGTAATCTCACTCTTTAGATGGAGTGTAATCTCACTCTTTAGATGGGGTGTAATCTCACTCTTTAGATGGGGTGTAATCTCACTCTTTAGATGGGGTGTAATCTCACTCTTTAGATGGGGTGTAATCTCACTCATGATGGGGTGGAATCTCACACTTTAGATGGATTGTAATCTCACTCTTTAGATGGGGTGTAATCTCACTCTTTAGATGGGGTGTAATCTCACTCATGATGGGGTGGAATCTCACACTTTAGATGGATTGTAATCTCACTCTTTAGATGGGGTGTAATCTCACTCTTTAGATGGGGTGCAATCTCACTCTTTAGATGGGGTGTAATCTCACTCTTTAGATGGAGTTTAATCTCACTCTTTAGAAGGGGTGTAATCTCACTCTTTAGATGGAGTGTAATCTCACTCTTTAGATAGGGTGCAATCTCACTCTTTAGATGGGGTGTAATCTCACTCTTTAGATGGGGTGTAATCTCACTCTTTAGATTGGTTGTAATCTCACTCTTTAGATGGGGTGTAATCTCACTCTTTAGATGGAGTTTAATCTCACTCTTTAGAAGGGGTGTAATCTCACTCTTTAGATGGAGTGTAATCTCACTCTTTAGATAGGGTGCAATCTCACTTTTTAGATGGGGTGTAATCTCACTCTTTAGATGGGGTATAATCTCACTCTTAAGATGGTGTGCAATCTCACTCTTTAGATGGGGTGTAATCTCACACTTTAGATGGGGTGTAATCTCACTCTTTAGATGGTGTGTAATCTCACTCTTTAGATGTGGTGCAATCTCACTCTTTAGATGGGGTGTAATCTCACTCTTTAGATGGAGTGTAATCTCACTCTTTAGATGGGGTGTAATCTCACTCTTTAGATGGGGTGTAATCTCACTCTTTAGATGGGGTGTAATCTCACTCTTTAGATGGGGTGTAATCTCACTCTTTAGATGGGGTGTAATCTCACTCAATAGATGGGGTGTAATCTCACTCTTTAGATGGAGTGTAATCTCACTCTTTAGATGGAGTGTAATCTCACTCTTTAGATGGGGTGTAATCTCACTCTTTAGATGCGCTGTAATCTCACTCTTTAGATGGGGTGTAATCTCACTCTTTAGATGGGGTGTAATCTCACTCTTTAGATGGGGTGTAAGCTCACTCTTTAGATGGAGTGTAATCTCACTCTTTAGATGGAGTGTAATCTCACTCTTTAGATGGGGTGTAATCTCACTCTTTAGATGGGGTGTAATCTCACTCTTTAGATGGGGTGTAATCTCACTCTTTAGATGGGGTGTAATCTCACTCTTTAGATGGGGTGTAATCTCACTCTTTCAATGGAGTGTAATCTCACTCTTTAGATGGGGTGTAATCTCACTCTTTAGATGGGGTGTAATCTCACGCTTTAGATGGAGTGTAATCGCACTCTTTAGATGGAGTGTAATCTCACTCTTTAGATGGGGTGTAATCTCACTCTTTAGATGGGGTGTAATCTCACTCTTTAGATGGGGTGTAATCTCACTCTTTCGATGGGGTGTAATCTCACTCTTTAGATGGAGTGTAATCTCACTCTTTGGATGGGGTGTAATCTCACTCTTTAGATGGAGTGTAATCTCACTCTTTAGATGGGGTGTAATCTCACTCTTTAGATGGGGTGTAATCTCACTCTTTAGATGGAGTGTAATCTCACTCTTTAGATGGGGTGTAATCTCACTCTTTAGATGGAGTGTAATCTCACTCTTTAGATGGGGTGTAATCTCACTCTTTAGATGGGGTGTAATCTCACTCTTTAGATGGGGTTTAATCTCACTCTTTAGATGGGGTGTAATCTCACTCTTTAGATGGGGTGTAATCTCACTCTTTAGATGGGGTGTAATCTCACTCTTTAGATGGGGTGTAATCTCACTCTTTAGATGGGGTGTAATCTCACTCTTTAGATGGGGTGTATTCTCACTCTTTAGATGGGGTGTAATCTCACTCTTTAGATGGGGTGTAATCTCACTCTTTAGATGGGGTGTAATCTCACTCAATAGATGGGGTGTAATCTCACTCTTTAGATGGAGTGTAATCTCACTCTTTAGATGGGGTGTAAGCTCACTCTTTAGATGGAGTGCAATCTCACTCTTCAGATGGAGTGTAATCTCACTCTTCAGATGGGGTGTAATCTCACTCTTTAGATGGGGTGTAATCTCACTCGTTAGATGGGGTGTAATCTCACTCTTTAGATGGGGTGTAATCTCACTCTTTTGATGGGGTGTAATCTCACTCTTTAGATGGGGTGTAATCTCACTCTTTAGATGGGGTGTAATCTCACTCTTTAGATGGGGTGTAATCTCACTCTTTAGATGGGGTGTAATCTCACTCTTTAGATGGGGTGTAATCTCACTCTTTAGATGGGGTCTAACCTCACTCTTCAGATGGGGTGTAATCTCACTCTTTAGATGGGATGTAATCTCACTCTTTAGATGGGGTGTTATCTCACTCTTTAGATGGGGTGTAATCTCACTCTTTAGATGGGGTGTAATCTCACTCTTTAGATGGGGTGTAATCTCACTCTTTAGATGGGGTGTAATCTCACTCTTTAGATGGAGATTAATCTCACACTTTAGATGGGGTGTTATCTCACTCTTTAGTTGGGATGTAATCTCACTCTTTAGATGGGATGTAATCTCACTCTTTAGATGGAGTGTAATCTCACTCTTTAGATGGGGTGTAATCTCACTCTTTAGATGGGGTGTAATCTCACTCGTTAGATGCGGTGTAATCTCACTCTTAGATGGGGTGTAATCTCACCCTTTAGATGGGGTGTAATCTCACCCTTTATATGGAGTGCAATCTCACTCTTTAGATGGAGTGTAATCTCACTCTTTAGATGGGGTGTAATCTCACTCTTTAGATGGGGTCTAACCTCACTCTTTAGATGGAGTGTAATCTCACTCTTTAGATGGGGTGTAATCTCTCTCTTTAGAAGGGGTGTAATCTCACTCTTTAGATGGGGTGTAATCTCACTCTTTAGATGGGGTGTAATCTCACTCTTTAGATGGAGTGTAATCTCACTCTTTAGATGTGGTGTAATCTCACTCTTTAGATGGGGTGTAATCTCACTCTTTAGATGGGGTGTAATCTCACTCTTTAGATGGGGTGTAATCTCACTCTTTAGATGGGGTGTCATCTCACTCTTTAGATGGGGTGTAATCTCTCTCTTTAGAAGGGGTGTAATCTCACCCTTTAGATGGGGTGTAATCTCACTCTTTAGATGGAGTGTAATCTCACTCATTAGATGGAGTGTAATCTCACTCTTTAGATGGGGTGTAATCTCAATCTTTAGATGGGGTGTAATCTCACACTTTAGATGGGGTGTAATCTCACTCTTTAGATGGGGTGTAATCTCACTCTTTAGATGGGGTGTAACCTCACTCTTTGGATGGAGTGTAATCTCACTCTTTAGATGGGGTGTAATCTCACTCTTTAGATGGGGTGTAATCTCACTCTTTAGCTCGGGTGTAATCTCACTCTTTAGATGGGGTGTAATTTCACTCTTTAGATGGGGTGTAATCTCACTCGTTAGATGGGGTGTAATCTCACTCTTTCGATGGGGTGTAATCTCACTCTTTTGATGGGGTTTAATCTCACTCTTTAGATGGGGTGTAATCTCACTCTTTAGATGGGGTGTAATCTCACTCTTTAGATGGGGTGTAATCTCACACTTTAGATGGGGTGTAATCTCACTCTTTAGATGGGGTGTAATCTCACTCTTTAGATGGGGTGTAATCTCACTCCTTAGATGGGGTGTAATCTCACTCTTTAGATGGGGTGTAATCTCACACTTTAGATGGGGTGTAATCTCACTCTTAAAATGGGGTGTAATCTCACTCTTTAGATGGGGTGTAATCTCACTCTTTAGATGGGGTGTAATCTCACTCTTTAGCTGGAGTGTAATCTCACTCTTTAGATGGGGTGTAATCTCACTCTTTAGATGGGGTGTAATCTCACTCTTTAGATGGGGTGTAATCTCACTCTTTAGATGGAGTGTAATCTCACTCTTTAGATGGGGTGTAATCTCACTCTTTAGATGGGGTGTAAACTCACTCTTTAGATGGGGTGTAATCTCAATCTTTAGATGGGGTGTAATCTCACTCTTTAGATGGGGTGTAATCTCACTCTTTAGATGGGGTGTAATCTCACTCTTTAGATGGGGTGTAATCTCACTCTTTAGATGGGGTGTTATCTCACTCTTTAGATGGGGTGTAATCTCACTCTTTGGATGGGGTGTAATCTCACTCTTTAGATGGGGTGTAATCTCACTCTTTAGATGGGGTGTAATCTCACTCTTTAGATGGAGATTAATCTCACAGTTTAGATGGGGTGTTATCTCACTCTTTATTTGGGATGTAATCTCACTCTTTAGATGGGATGTAATCTCACTCTTTAGATGGAGTGTAATCTCACTCTTTAGATGGGGTGTAATCTCACTCTTCAGATGAGGTGTAATCTCACTCGTTAGATGGGGTGTAATCTCACTCTATAGATGGGGTGTAATCTCACTCTTTAGATGGGGTGTAATCTCACCCTTTATATGGAGTGCAATCTCACTCTATAGATGGGGTGTAATCTCACTCTTTAGATGGAGTGTAATCTCACTCTATAGATGGGGTGTAATCTCACTCTTTAGATGGGGTGTAATCTCACTCTTTAGATGGGGTCTAACCTCACTCTTTAGATGGGGTGTAATCTCACTCTTTAGATGGAGTGCAATCTCACTCTTTAGATGGGGTGTAATCTCACTCTTTAGATGGGGTCTAACCTCACTCTTTAGATGGGGTGTAATCTCACTCTTTAGATGGGGTGTAATCTCACTCTTTAGATGGGGTGTAATCTCTCTCTTTAGAAGGGGTGTAATCTCACTCTTTAGATGGGGTGTAATCTCACTCTTTAGATGGGGTGTAATCTCACTCTTTAGATGGAGTGTAATCTCACTCTTTAGATGGGGTGTAATCTCACTCTTTAGATGGGGTGTAATCTCACTCTTTAGATGGGGTGTAATCTCACTCTGTAGATGGAGTGTAATCTCACTCTTTAGATGGGGTGTAATCTCACTCTTTAGATGGGGTGTAATCTCACTCTTTAGATGGGGTGTAATCTCACTCTTTAGATGGGGTGTAATCTCACTCTTTAGATGGGGTGTAATCTCACTCTTTAGATGGGGTGTAATCTCACTCTTTAGATGGGGTGTAATCTCACACTTTAGATGGAGTGTAATATCACTCATTAGATGCAGTGTAATCTCACTCTTTAGATGGGGTGTAATCTCACTCTTTAGATGGGGTGTAACCTCACTCTTTAGATGGAGTGTAATCTCACTCTTTAGATGGGGTGTAATCTCACTCTTTAGATGGGGTGTAATCTCACTCTTTAGCTGGGGTGTAATCTCACTCTTTAGATGGGGTGTAATCTCACTCTTTAGATGGGGTGTAATCTCACTCTTTAGGTGGGGTGTAATCTCACACTTTAGATGGGGTGTAATCTCACTCTTTAGATGGGGTGTCATCTCACTCTTTAGATGGGGTGTAATCTCACTCTTTAGATGGGGTGTAATCTCACTCCTTAGATGGGGTGTAATCTCACTCTTTAGATGGGGTGTAATCTCACACTTTCGATGGGGTGTAATCTCACTCTTAAAATGGGGTGTAATCTCACTCTTTAGATGGGGTGTAATCTCACTCTTTAGATGGGGTGTAATCTCACTCTTTAGATGGGGTGTAATCTCACTCTTTAGATGGAGTGTAATCTCACTCTTTAGATGGGGTGTAATCTCACTCTTTAGATGGGGTGTAATCTCACTCTTTAGATGGGGTGTAATCTCACTCTTTAGATGGAGTGTTGTCTCACTCTTTAGATGGGGTGTAATCTCACTCTTTAGAAGGGGTGTAATCTCACTCTTTAGATGGGGTGTAATCTCACTCTTTAGATGGGGTGTAATCTCTCTCTTTAGAAGGGGTGTAATCTCACCCTTTAGATGGGGTGTAATCTCACTCTTTAGATGGAGTGTAATCTCACTCATTAGATGGGGTGTAATCTCTTTCTTTAGATGGGGTGTCATCTCAATCTTTGGATGGGGTGTAATCTCACTCTTTAGATGGGGTATAATCTCACTCTTTAGATGGGGTCTAACCTCACTCTTTAGATGGGGTGTAATCTCACTCTTTAGATGGGGTGTAATCTCACTCTTTAGATGCGGTGTAATCTCACTCTTTAGATGGGGTGTAATCTCACTCTTTAGATGGGGTGTAATCTCAATCTTTAGTTGGGGTGTAATCTCACTCTTTAGATGGGGTGTAATCTCACTCTTTAGATGGGGTCTAATCCCACTCTTTAGATGGGGTGTAATCTCACTCTTTAGATGGGGTGTAATCTCACTCTTTAGATGGGGTGTAATCTCACTCTTTAGATGGGGTCTAACCTCACTCTTTAGATGGGGTCTAACCTCACTCTTTAGATGGGGTGCAATCTCACTCTTTAGATGGGGTGTAATCTCACTCTTTAGATGGGGTCTAACCTCACTCTTTAGATGGGGTGTAATCTCACTCTTTAGATGGGGTGTAATCTCACTCTTTAGATGGGGTGTAATCTCTCTCTTTAGAAGGGGTGTAATCTCACTCTTTAGATGGGGTGTAATCTCACTCTTTAGATGGGGTGTAATCTCACTCTTTAGATGGGGTGTAATCTCACTCTTCAGATGGGGTGTAATCTCACTCTTTAGATGGGGTGTAATCTCACTCTTTAGATGGGGTGTAATCTCACTCTTTAGATGGGGTGTAATCTCACACTTTAGATGGAGTGTAATATCACTCATTAGATGCAGTGTAATCTCACTCTTTAGATGGGGTGTAATCTCACACTGTAGATGGGGTGTAATCTCACTCTTTAGATGGGGTGTAACCTCACTCTTTAGATGGGGTGTAATCTCACTCTTTAGATGGAGTGTAATCTCACTCTTTAGATGGGGTGTAATCTCACTCTTTAGATGGGGTGTAATCTCACTCTTTAGCTGGGGTGTAATCTCACTCTTTAGATGGGGTGTAATCTCACTCTTTAGATGGGGTGTAATCTCACTCGTTAGATGGGGTGTAATCTCACTCTTTAGATGGGGTGTAATCTCACTCTTTTGATGGGGTGTAATCTCACTCTTTAGATGGGGTGTAATCTCACTCTTTAGATGGGGTGTCATCTCACTCTTTAGATGGGGTGTAATCTCACACTTTAGATGGGGTGTAATCTCACTCTTTAGATGGGGTGTAATCTCACTCCTTAGATGGGGTGTAATCTCACTCTTTAGATGGGGTGTAATCTCACACTTTCGATGGGGTGTAATCTCACTCTTAAAATGGGGTGTAATCTCACTCTTTAGATGGGGTGTAATCTCACTCTTTAGATGGGGTGTAATCTCACTCTTTAGATGGGGTGTAATCTCACTCTTTAGATGGAGTGTAATCTCACTCTTTAGATGGGGTGTAATCTCACTCTTTAGATGGGGTGTAATCTCACTCTTTAGATGGGGTGTAATCTCACTCTTTAGATGGAGTGTTGTCTCACTCTTTAGATGGGGTGTAATCTCACTCTTTAGATGGAGTGTTGTCTCACTCTTTAGATGGGGTGTAATCTCACTCTTTAGATGGGGTGTAATCTCACTCTTTAGATGGAGTGTAATCTCACTCTTTAGATGGGGTGTAATCTCACTCTTTAGATGGAGTGTTGTCTCACTCTTTAGATGGGGTGTAATCTCACTCTTTAGAAGGGGTGTAATCTCACTCTTTAGATGGGGTGTAATCTCACTCTTTAGATGGGGTGTAATCTCACTCTTTAGATGGGGTGTAATCTCTCTCTTTAGAAGGGGTGTAATCTCACCCTTTAGATGGGGTGTAATCTCACTCTTTAGATGGAGTGTAATCTCACTCGTTAGATGGGGTGTAATCTCACTCTTTAGATGGGGTGTAATCTCACTCTTTTGATGGGGTGTAATCTCACTCTTTAGATGGGGTGTAATCTCACTCTTTAGATGGGGTGTCATCTCACTCTTTAGATGGGGTGTAATCTCACACTTTAGATGGGGTGTAATCTCACTCTTTAGATGGGGTGTAATCTCACTCCTTAGATGGGGTGTAATCTCACTCTTTAGATGGGGTGTAATCTCACACTTTCGATGGGGTGTAATCTCACTCTTAAAATGGGGTGTAATCTCACTCTTTAGATGGGGTGTAATCTCACTCTTTAGATGGGGTGTAATCTCACTCTTTAGATGGGGTCTAACCTCACTCTTTAGATGGGGTGTAATCTCACTCTTTAGATGGGGTGTAATCTCACTCTTTAGATGGGGTGTAATGTCTCTCTTTACAAGGGGTGTAATCTCACTCTTTAGATGGGGTGTAATCTCACTCTTTAGATGGGGTGTAATCTCACTCTTTAGATGGGGTGTAATCTCACTCTTTAGATGGGGTGTAATCTCACTCTTTAGATGGGGTGTAATCTCACTCTTTAGATGGGGTGTAATCTCACTCTTTAGATGGGGTGTAATCTCACACTTTAGATGGAGTGTAATATCACTCATTAGATGCAGTGTAATCTCACTCTTTAGATGGGGTGTAATCTCACACTGTAGATGGGGTGTAATCTCACTCTTTAGATGGGGTGTAACCTCACTCTTTAGATGGAGTGTAATCTCACTCTTTAGATGGGGTGTAATCTCACTCTTTAGATGGGGTGTAATCTCACTCTTTAGCTGGGGTGTAATCTCACTCTTTAGATGGGGTGTAATGTCACTCTTTAGATGGGGTGTAATCTCACTCGTTAGATGGGGTGTAATCTCACTCTTTAGATGGGGTGTAATCTCACTCTTTTGATGGGGTGTAATCTCACTCTTTAGATGGGGTGTAATCTCACTCTTTAGATGGGGTGTCATCTCACTCTTTAGATGGGGTGTAATCTCACACTTTAGATCGGGTGTAATCTCACTCTTTAGATGGGGTGTAATCTCACTCCTTAGATGGGGTGTAATCTCACTCTTTAGATGGGGTGTAATCTCACACTTTCGATGGGGTGTAATCTCACTCTTAAAATGGGGTGTAATCTCACTCTTTAGATGGGGTGTAATCTCACTCTTTAGATGGGGTGTAATCTCACTCTTTAGATGGGGTGTAATCTCACTCTTTAGATGGAGTGTAATCTCACTCTTTAGATGGGGTGTAATCTCACTCTTTAGATGGGGTGTAATCTCACTCTTTAGATGGGGTGTAATCTCACTCTTTAGATGGAGTGTTGTCTCACTCTTTAGATGGGGTGTAATCTCACTCTTTAGAAGGGGTGTAATCTCACTCTTTAGATGGGGTGTAATCTCACTCTTTAGATGGGGTGTAATCTCTCTCTTTAGAAGGGGTGTAATCTCACCCTTTAGATGGGGTGTAATCTCACTCTTTAGATGGAGTGTAATCTCACTCATTAGATGGAGTGTAATCTCACTCTTTAGATGGGGTGTAATCTCAATCTTTAGATGGGGTGTAATCTCACTCTTTAGATGGGGTGTAATCTCACTCTTTAGATGGGGTGTAATCTCACTCTTTAGATGGGGTGTAATCTCACTCTTTAGATGGGGTGTAATCTCTTTCTTTAGATGGGGTGTCATCTCAATCTTTGGATGGGGTGTAATCTCACTCTTTAGATGGGGTATAATCTCACTCTTTAGATGGGGTCTAACCTCACTCTTTAGATGGGGTGTAATCTCACTCTTTAGATGCGGTGTAATCTCACTCTTTAGATGGGGTGTAATCTCACTCTTTAGATGGGGTGTAATCTCAATCTTTAGATGGGGTGTAATCTCACTCTTTAGATGGGGTGTAATCTCACTCTTTAGATGGGGTCTAATCCCACTCTTTAGATGGGGTGTAATCTCACTCTTTAGATGGGGTGTAATCTCACTCTTTAGATGGGGTGTAATCTCACTCTTTAGATGGGGTGTAATCTCACTCTTTAGATGGGGTGTAATCTCACTCTTTAGATGGGGTGTAATCTCAATCTTTAGATGGGGTGTAATCTCACTCTTTAGATGGGGTGTAATCTCACTCTTTAGATGGGGTCTAATCCCACTCTTTAGATGGGGTGTAATCTCACTCTTTAGATGGGGTGTAATCTCACTCTTTAGATGGGGTGTAATCTCACTCTTTAGATGGGGTGTAATCTCACTCTTTAGATGTGGTGTAATCTCACCCTTTAGATGGGGTGTAATCTCACTCTTTAGATGGGGTGTAATCTCACTCTTTAGATAGGGTGCAATCTCACTCTTTAGATGGGGTGTAATCTCACACTTTAGATGGGGTGTAATCTCACCCTTTAGATGGAGTGTAATCTCACTCTTTAGATGGGGTGTAATCTCACTCTTTAGATTGGGTGTAATCTCACTCTTTAGATGGGGTGTAATCGCACTCTTTAGATAGGGTGCAATCTCACTCTTTAGATGGGGTGTAATCTCACTCTTTAGATGGGGTCTAATCTCACTCTTTAGATTGGTTGTAATCTCACTCTTTAGATGGGGTGTAATCTCACTTTTTAGATGGGGTGTAATCTCACTCTTTAGATGGGGTGTAATCTCACTCTTTAGATGGGGTGTAATCTCACTCTTTAGATGGGGTGCAATCTCACTCTTTAGATGGGGTGTAATCTCACTCTTTAGATGGAGTGTAATCTCACACTTTAGATGGGGTGTAATCTCACTCTTTAGATGGGGTGTAATCTCACTCTTTAGATGGAGTGTAATCTCACTCTTTAGATGGGGTGTAATCTCACTCTGTAGATGGGGTGTAATCTCACACTTTAGATGGGGTGTAATCTCACTCTTTAGATGGAGTGTAATCTCACTCTTAAGATGGGGTGTAATCTCACTCTTTAGATGGGATGTAATCTCACTCTTTAGATGGGGTGTAATCTCACTCGTTAGATGGGGTGTAATCTCACTCTTTAGATGGGGTGTAATCTCACTCTTTAGATGGGGTGTAATCTCACTCTTTAGATGGAGTGTTGTCTCACTCTTTAGATGGGGTGTAATCTCACTCTTTAGAAGGGGTGTAATCTCACTCTTTAGATGGGGTGTAATCTCACTCTTTAGATGGGGTGTAATCTCTCTCTTTAGAAGGGGTGTAATCTCACCCTTTAGATGGGGTGTAATCTCACTCTTTAGATGGAGTGTAATCTCACTCATTAGATGGAGTGTAATCTCACTCTTTAGATGGGGTGTAATCTCAATCTTTCGATGGGGTGTAATCTCACTCTTTAGATGGGGTGTAATCTCACTCTTTAGATGGGGTGTAATCTCACTCTTTAGATGGGGTGTAATCTCACTCTTTAGATGGGGTGTAATCTCTTTCTTTAGATGGGGTGTCATCTCAATCTTTGGATGGGGTGTAATCTCACTCTTTAGATGGGGTATAATCTCACTCTTTAGATGGGGTCTAACCTCACTCTTTAGATGGGGTGTAATCTCACTCTTTAGATGCGGTGTAATCTCACTCTTTAGATGGGGTGTAATCTCACTCTTTAGATGGGGTGTAATCTCAATCTTTAGATGGGGTGTAATCTCACTCTTTAGATGGGGTGTAATCTCACTCTTTAGATGGGGTCTAATCCCATTCTTTGGATGGGGTGTAATCTCACTCTTTAGATGGGGTGTAATCTCACTCTTTAGATGGGGTGTAATCTCACTCTTTAGATGGGGTCTAACCTCACTCTTTAGATGGGGTGTAATCTCACTCTTTAGATGGAGTGCAATCTCACTCTTTAGATGGGGTGTAATCTCACTCTTTAGATGGGGTCTAACCTCACTCTTTAGATGGGGTGTAATCTCACTCTTTAGATGGGGTGTAATCTCACTCTTTAGATGGGGTGTAATCTCTCTCTTTAGAAGGGGTGTAATCTCACTCTTTAGATGGGGTGTAATCTCACTCTTTAGATGGGGTGTAATCTCACTCTTTAGATGGGGTGTAATCTCACTCTTTAGATGGGGTGTAATCTCACTCTTTAGATGGGGTGTAATCTCACTCTTTAGATGGGGTGTAATCTCACTCTTTAGATGGGGTGTAATCTCACACTTTAGATGGAGTGTAATATCACTCATTAGATGCAGTGTAATCTCACTCTTTAGATGGGGTGTAACCTCACTCTTTAGATGGAGTGTAATCTCACTCTTTAGATGGGGTGTAATCTCACTCTTTAGATGGGGTGTAATCTCACTCTTTAGCTGGGGTGTAATCTCACTCTTTAGATGGGGTGTAATCTCACTCTTTAGATGGGGTATAATCTCACTCGTTAGATGGGGTGTAATCTCACTCTTTAGATGGGGTGTAATCTCACTCTTTTGATGGGGTGTAATCTCACTCTTTAGATGGGGTGTAATCTCACTCTTTAGATGGGGTGTCATCTCACTCTTTAGATGGGGTGTAATCTCACACTTTAGATGGGGTGTAATCTCACTCTTTAGATGGGGTGTAATCTCACTCCTTAGATGGGGTGTAATCTCACTCTTTAGATGGGGTGTAATCTCACTCTTTCGATGGGGTGTAATCTCACTCTTAAAATGGGGTGTAATCTCACTCTTTAGATGGGGTGTAATCTCACTCTTTAGATGGGGTGTAATCTCACTCTTTAGATGGGGTGTAATCTCACACTTTCGATGGGGTGTAATCTCACTCTTAAAATGGGGTGTAATCTCACTCTTTAGATGGGGTGTAATCTCACTCTTTAGATGGGGTGTAATCTCACTCTTTAGATGGGGTGTAATCTCACTCTTTAGATGGAGTGTAATCTCACTCTTTAGATGGGGTGTAATCTCACTCTTTAGATGGGTGTAATCTCACTCTTTAGATGGGGTGTAATCTCACTCTTTAGATGGAGTGTTGTCTCACTCTTTAGATGGGGTGTAATCTCACTCTTTAGATGGAGTGTTGTCTCACTCTTTAGATGGGGTGTAATCTCACTCTTTAGATGGGGTGTAATCTCACTCTTTAGATGGAGTGTAATCTCACTCTTTAGATGGGGTGTAATCTCACTCTTTAGATGGAGTGTTGTCTCACTCTTTAGATGGGGTGTAATCTCACTCTTTAGAAGGGGTGTAATCTCACTCTTTAGATGAGGTGTAATCTCACTCTTTAGATGGGGTGTAATCTCACTCTTTAGATGGGGTGTAATCTCTCTCTTTAGAAGGGGTGTAATCTCACCCTTTAGATGGGGTGTAATCTCACTCTTTAGATGGAGTGTAATCTCACTCGTTAGATGGGGTGTAATCTCACTCTTTAGATGGGGTGTAATCTCACTCTTTTGATGGGGTGTAATCTCACTCTTTAGATGGGGTGTAATCTCACTCTTTAGATGGGGTGTCATCTCACTCTTTAGATGGGGTGTAATCTCACACTTTAGATGGGGTGTAATCTCACTCTTTAGATGGGGTGTAATCTCACTCCTTAGATGGGGTGTAATCTCACTCTTTAGATGGGGTGTAATCTCACACTTTCGATGGGGTGTAATCTCACTCTTAAAATGGGGTGTAATCTCACTCTTTAGATGGGGTGTAATCTCACTCTTTAGATGGGGTGTAATCTCACTCTTTAGATGGGGTCTAACCTCACTCTTTAGATGGGGTGTAATCTCACTCTTTAGATGGAGTGCAATCTCACTCTTTAGATGGGGTGTAATCTCACTCTTTAGATGGGGTCTAACCTCACTCTTTAGATGGGGTGTAATCTCACTCTTTAGATGGGGTGTAATCTCACTCTTTAGATGGGGTGTAATCTCTCTCTTTAGAAGGGGTGTAATCTCACTCTTTAGATGGGGTGTAATCTCACTCTTTAGATGGGGTGTAATCTCACTCTTTAGATGGGGTGTAATCTCACTCTTTAGATGGGGTGTAATCTCACTCTTTAGATGGGGTGTAATCTCACTCTTTAGATGGGGTGTAATCTCACTCTTTAGATGGGGTGTAATCTCACACTTTAGATGGAGTGTAATATCACTCATTAGATGCAGTGTAATCTCACTCTTTTGATGGGGTGTAATCTCACTCTTTAGATGGGGTGTAATCTCACTCTTTAGATGGGGTGTCATCTCACTCTTTAGATGGGGTGTAATCTCACACTTTAGATGGGGTGTAATCTCACTCTTTAGATGGGGTGTAATCTCACTCCTTAGATGGGGTGTAATCTCACTCTTTAGATGGGGTGTAATCTCACACTTTCGATGGGGTGTAATCTCACTCTTAAAATGGGGTGTAATCTCACTCTTTAGATGGGGTGTAATCTCACTCTTTAGATGGGGTGTAATCTCACTCTTTAGATGGGGTGTAATCTCACTCTTTAGATGGAGTGTAATCTCACTCTTTAGATGGGGTGTAATCTCACTCTTTAGATGGGGTGTAATCTCACTCTTTAGATGGGGTGTAATCTCACTCTTTAGATGGAGTGTTGTCTCACTCTTTAGATGGGGTGTAATCTCACTCTTTAGAAGGGGTGTAATCTCACTCTTTAGATGGGGTGTAATCTCACTCTTTAGATGGGGTGTAATCTCTCTCTTTAGAAGGGGTGTAATCTCACCCTTTAGATGGGGTGTAATCTCACTCTTTAGATGGAGTGTAATCTCACTCTTTAGATGGGGTGTAATCTCAATCTTTAGATGGGGTGTAATCTCACTCTTTAGATGGGGTGTAATCTCACTCTTTAGATGGGGTGTAATCTCACTCTTTAGATGGGGTGTAATCTCACTCTTTAGATGGGGTGTAATCTCTTTCTTTAGATGGGGTGTCATCTCAATCTTTGGATGGGGTGTAATCTCACTCTTTAGATGGGGTATAATCTCACTCTTTAGATGGGGTCTAACCTCACTCTTTAGATGGGGTGTAATCTCACTCTTTAGATGCGGTGTAATCTCACTCTTTAGATGGGGTGTAATCTCACTCTTTAGATGGGGTGTAATCTCAATCTTTAGATGGGGTGTAATCTCACTCTTTAGATGGGGTGTAATCTCACTCTTTAGATGGGGTCTAATCCCACTCTTTAGATGGGGTGTAATCTCACTCTTTAGATGGGGTGTAATCTCACTCTTTAGATGGGGTGTAATCTCACTCTTTAGATGGGGTGTAATCTCACTCTTTAGATGGGGTGTAATCTCACTCTTTAGATGGGGTGTAATCTCAATCTTTAGATGGGGTGTAATCTCACTCTTTAGATGGGGTGTAATCTCACTCTTTAGATGGGGTCTAATCCCACTCTTTAGATGGGGTGTAATCTCACTCTTTAGATGGGGTGTAATCTCACTCTTTAGATGGGGTGTAATCTCACTCTTTAGATGGGGTGTAATCTCACTCTTTAGATGGGGTGTAATCTCACCCTTTAGATGGGGTGTAATCTCACTCTTTAGATGGGGTGTAATCTCACTCTTTAGATAGGGTGCAATCTCACTCTTTAGATGGGGTGTAATCTCACACTTTAGATGGGGTGTAATCTCACTCTTTAGATGGAGTGTAATCTCACTCTTTAGATGGGGTGTAATCTCACTCTTTAGATTGGGTGTAATCTCACTCTTTAGATGGGGTGTAATCGCACTCTTTAGATAGGGTGCAATCTCACTCTTTAGATGGGGTGTAATCTCACTCTTTAGATTGGGTGTAATCTCACTCTTTAGATGGGGTGTAATCGCACTCTTTAGATAGGGTGCAATCTCACTCTTTAGATGGGGTCTAATCTCACTCTTTAGATTGGTTGTAATCTCACTCTTTAGATGGGGTGTAATCTCACTTTTTAGATGGGGTGTAATCTCACTCTTTAGATGGGGTGTAATCTCACTCTTTAGATGGGGTGTAATCTCACTCTTTAGATGGGGTGCAATCTCACTCTTTAGATGGGGTGTAATCTCACTCATTAGATGGAGTGTAATCTCACACTTTAGATGGGGTGTAATCTCACTCTTTAGATGGGGTGTAATCTCACTCTTTAGATGGAGTGTAATCTCACACTTTAGATGGGGTGTAATCTCACTCTGTAGATGGGGTGTAATCTCACACTTTAGATGGGGTGTAATCTCACTCTTTAGATGGAGTGTAATCTCACTCTTAAGATGGGGTGTAATCTCACTCTTTAGATGGGATGTAATCTCACTCTTTAGATGGGGTGTAATCTCACTCGTTAGATGGGGTGTAATCTCACTCTTTAGATGGGGTGTAATCTCACTCTTTAGATGGGGTGTAATCTCACTCTTTAGATGGAGTGTTGTCTCACTCTTTAGATGGGGTGTAATCTCACTCTTTAGAAGGGGTGTAATCTCACTCTTTAGATGGGGTGTAATCTCACTCTTTAGATGGGGTGTAATCTCTCTCTTTAGAAGGGGTGTAATCTCACCCTTTAGATGGGGTGTAATCTCACTCTTTAGATGGAGTGTAATCTCACTCATTAGATGGAGTGTAATCTCACTCTTTAGATGGGGTGTAATCTCAATCTTTCGATGGGGTGTAATCTCACTCTTTAGATGGGGTGTAATCTCACTCTTTAGATGGGGTGTAATCTCACTCTTTAGATGGGGTGTAATCTCACTCTTTAGATGGGGTGTAATCTCTTTCTTTAGATGGGGTGTCATCTCAATCTTTGGATGGGGTGTAATCTCACTCTTTAGATGGGGTATAATCTCACTCTTTAGATGGGGTCTAACCTCACTCTTTAGATGGGGTGTAATCTCACTCTTTAGATGCGGTGTAATCTCACTCTTTAGATGGGGTGTAATCTCACTCTTTAGATGGGGTGTAATCTCAATCTTTAGATGGGGTGTAATCTCACTCTTTAGATGGGGTGTAATCTCACTCTTTAGATGGGGTCTAATCCCACTCTTTAGATGGGGTGTAATCTCACTCTTTAGATGGGGTGTAATCTCACTCTTTAGATGGGGTGTAATCTCACTCTTTAGATGGGGTCTAACCTCACTCTTTAGATGGGGTGTAATCTCACTCTTTAGATGGAGTGCAATCTCACTCTTTAGATGGGGTGTAATCTCACTCTTTAGATGGGGTCTAACCTCACTCTTTAGATGGGGTGTAATCTCACTCTTTAGATGGGGTGTAATCTCACTCTTTAGATGGGGTGTAATCTCTCTCTTTAGAAGGGGTGTAATCTCACTCTTTAGATGGGGTGTAATCTCACTCTTTAGATGGGGTGTAATCTCACTCTTTAGATGGGGTGTAATCTCACTCTTTAGATGGGGTGTAATCTCACTCTTTAGATGGGGTGTAATCTCACTCTTTAGATGGGGTGTAATCTCACTCTTTAGATGGGGTGTAATCTCACACTTTAGATGGAGTGTAATCTCACACTGTAGATGGGGTGTAACCTCACTCTTTAGATGGAGTGTAATCTCACTCTTTAGATGGGGTGTAATCTCACTCTTTAGATGGGGTGTAATCTCACTCTTTAGCTGGGGTGTAATCTCACTCTTTAGATGGGGTGTAATCTCACTCTTTAGATGGGGTGTAATCTCACTCGTTAGATGGGGTGTAATCTCACTCTTTAGATGGGGTGTAATCTCACTCTTTTGATGGGGTGTAATCTCACTCTTTAGATGGGGTGTAATCTCACTCTTTAGATGGGGTGTCATCTCACTCTTTAGATGGGGTGTAATCTCACACTTTAGATGGGGTGTAATCTCACTCTTTAGATGGGGTGTAATCTCACTCCTTAGATGGGGTGTAATCTCACTCTTTAGATGGGGTGTAATCTCACACTTTCGATGGGGTGTAATCTCACTCTTAAAATGGGGTGTAATCTCACTCTTTAGATGGGGTGTAATCTCACTCTTTAGATGGGGTGTAATCTCACTCTTTAGATGGGGTGTAATCTCACTCTTTAGATGGAGTGTAATCTCACTCTTTAGATGGGGTGTAATCTCACTCTTTAGATGGGGTGTAATCTCACTCTATAGATGGGGTGTAATCTCACTCTTTAGATGGAGTGTTGTCTCACTCTTTAGATGGGGTGTAATCTCACTCTTTAGATGGAGTGTTGTCTCACTCTTTAGATGGGGTGTAATCTCACTCTTTAGATGGGGTGTAATCTCACTCTTTAGATGGAGTGTAATCTCACTCTTTAGATGGGGTGTAATCTCACTCTTTAGATGGAGTGTTGTCTCACTCTTTAGATGGGGTGTAATCTCACTCTTTAGAAGGGGTGTAATCTCACTCTTTAGATGGGGTGTAATCTCACTCTTTAGATGGGGTGTAATCTCACTCTTTAGATGGGGTGTAATCTCTCTCTTTAGAAGGGGTGTAATCTCACCCTTTAGATGGGGTGTAATCTCACTCTTTAGATGGAGTGTAATCTCACTCGTTAGATGGGGTGTAATCTCACTCTTTAGATGGGGTGTAATCTCACTCTTTTGATGGGGTGTAATCTCACTCTTTAGATGGGGTGTAATCTCACTCTTTAGATGGGGTGTCATCTCACTCTTTAGATGGGGTGTAATCTCACACTTTAGATGGGGTGTAATCTCACTCTTTAGATGGGGTGTAATCTCACTCCTTAGATGGGGTGTAATCTCACTCTTTAGATGGGGTGTAATCTCACACTTTCGATGGGGTGTAATCTCACTCTTAAAATGGGGTGTAATCTCACTCTTTAGATGGGGTGTAATCTCACTCTTTAGATGGGGTGTAATCTCACTCTTTAGATGGGGTCTAACCTCACTCTTTAGATGGGGTGTAATCTCACTCTTTAGATGGAGTGCAATCTCACTCTTTAGATGGGGTGTAATCTCACTCTTTAGATGGGGTCTAACCTCACTCTTTAGATGGGGTGTAATCTCACTCTTTAGATGGGGTGTAATCTCACTCTTAAAATGGGGTGTAATCTCACTCTTTAGATGGGGTGTAATCTCACTCTTTAGATGGGGTGTAATCTCACTCTTTAGATGGGGTGTAATCTCACTCTTTAGATGGAGTGTAATCTCACTCTTTAGATGGGGTGTAATCTCACTCTTTAGATGGGGTGTAATCTCACTCTTTAGATGGGGTGTAATCTCACTCTTTAGATGGAGTGTTGTCTCACTCTTTAGATGGGGTGTAATCTCACTCTTTAGAAGGGGTGTAATCTCACTCTTTAGATGGGGTGTAATCTCACTCTTTAGATGGGGTGTAATCTCTCTCTTTAGAAGGTGTGTAATCTCACCCTTTAGATGGGGTGTAATCTCACTCTTTAGATGGAGTGTAATCTCACTCTTTAGATGGGGTGTAATCTCAATCTTTAGATGGGGTGTAATCTCACTCTTTAGATGGGGTGTAATCTCACTCTTTAGATGGGGTGTAATCTCACTCTTTAGATGGGGTGTAATCTCACTCTTTAGATGGGGTGTAATCTCTTTCTTTAGATGGGGTGTCATCTCAATCTTTGGATGGGGTGTAATCTCACTCTTTAGATGGGGTATAATCTCACTCTTTAGATGGGGTCTAACCTCACTCTTTAGATGGGGTGTAATCTCACTCTTTAGATGCGGTGTAATCTCACTCTTTAGATGGGGTGTAATCTCACTCTTTAGATGGGGTGTAATCTCAATCTTTAGATGGGGTGTAATCTCACTCTTTAGATGGGGTGTAATCTCACTCTTTAGATGGGGTCTAATCCCACTCTTTAGATGGGGTGTAATCTCACTCTTTAGATGGGGTGTAATCTCACTCTTTAGATGGGGTGTAATCTCACTCTTTAGATGGGGTGTAATCTCACTCTTTAGATGGGGTGTAATCTCACTCTTTAGATGGGGTGTAATCTCAATCTTTAGATGGGGTGTAATCTCACTCTTTAGATGGGGTGTAATCTCACTCTTTAGATGGGGTCTAATCCCACTCTTTAGATGGGGTGTAATCTCACTCTTTAGATGGGGTGTAATCTCACTCTTTAGATGGGGTGTAATCTCACTCTTTAGATGGGGTGTAATCTCACTCTTTAGATGGGGTGTAATCTCACCCTTTAGATGGGGTGTAATCTCACTCTTTAGATGGGGTGTAATCTCACTCTTTAGATAGGGTGCAATCTCACTCTTTAGATGGGGTGTAATCTCACACTTTAGATGGGGTGTAATCTCACTCTTTAGATGGAGTGTAATCTCACTCTTTAGATGGGGTGTAATCTCACTCTTTAGATTGGGTGTAATCTCACTCTTTAGATGGGGTGTAATCGCACTCTTTAGATAGGGTGCAATCTCACTCTTTAGATGGGGTGTAATCTCACTCTTTAGATTGGGTGTAATCTCACTCTTTAGATGGGGTGTAATCGCACTCTTTAGATAGGGTGCAATCTCACTCTTTAGATGGGGTCTAATCTCACTCTTTAGATTGGTTGTAATCTCACTCTTTAGATGGGGTGTAATCTCACTTTTTAGATGGGGTGTAATCTCACTCTTTAGATGGGGTGTAATCTCACTCTTTAGATGGGGTGTAATCTCACTCTTTAGATGGGGTGCAATCTCACTCTTTAGATGGGGTGTAATCTCACTCATTAGATGGAGTGTAATCTCACACTTTAGATGGGGTGTAATCTCACTCTTTAGATGGGGTGTAATCTCACTCTTTAGATGGAGTGTAATCTCACACTTTAGATGGGGTGTAATCTCACTCTGTAGATGGGGTGTAATCTCACACTTTAGATGGGGTGTAATCTCACTCTTTAGATGGAGTGTAATCTCACTCTTAAGATGGGGTGTAATCTCACTCTTTAGATGGGATGTAATCTCACTCTTTAGATGGGGTGTAATCTCACTCGTTAGATGGGGTGTAATCTCACTCTTTAGATGGGGTGTAATCTCACTCTTTAGATGGGGTGTAATCTCACTCTTTAGATGGAGTGTTGTCTCACTCTTTAGATGGGGTGTAATCTCACTCTTTAGAAGGGGTGTAATCTCACTCTTTAGATGGGGTGTAATCTCACTCTTTAGATGGGGTGTAATCTCTCTCTTTAGAAGGGGTGTAATCTCACCCTTTAGATGGGGTGTAATCTCACTCTTTAGATGGAGTGTAATCTCACTCATTAGATGGAGTGTAATCTCACTCTTTAGATGGGGTGTAATCTCAATCTTTCGATGGGGTGTAATCTCACTCTTTAGATGGGGTGTAATCTCACTCTTTAGATGGGGTGTAATCTCACTCTTTAGATGGGGTGTAATCTCACTCTTTAGATGGGGTGTAATCTCTTTCTTTAGATGGGGTGTCATCTCAATCTTTGGATGGGGTGTAATCTCACTCTTTAGATGGGGTATAATCTCACTCTTTAGATGGGGTCTAACCTCACTCTTTAGATGGGGTGTAATCTCACTCTTTAGATGCGGTGTAATCTCACTCTTTAGATGGGGTGTAATCTCACTCTTTAGATGGGGTGTAATCTCAATCTTTAGATGGGGTGTAATCTCACTCTTTAGATGGGGTGTAATCTCACTCTTTAGATGGGGTCTAATCCCACTCTTTAGATGGGGTGTAATCTCACTCTTTAGATGGGGTGTAATCTCACTCTTTAGATGGGGTGTAATCTCACTCTTTAGATGGGGTCTAACCTCACTCTTTAGATGGGGTGTAATCTCACTCTTTAGATGGAGTGCAATCTCACTCTTTAGATGGGGTGTAATCTCACTCTTTAGATGGGGTCTAACCTCACTCTTTAGATGGGGTGTAATCTCACTCTTTAGATGGGGTGTAATCTCACTCTTTAGATGGGGTGTAATCTCTCTCTTTAGAAGGGGTGTAATCTCACTCTTTAGATGGGGTGTAATCTCACTCTTTAGATGGGGTGTAATCTCACTCTTTAGATGGGGTGTAATCTCACTCTTTAGATGGGGTGTAATCTCACTCTTTAGATGGGGTGTAATCTCACTCTTTAGATGGGGTGTAATCTCACTCTTTAGATGGGGTGTAATCTCACACTTTAGATGGAGTGTAATCTCACACTGTAGATGGGGTGTAACCTCACTCTTTAGATGGAGTGTAATCTCACTCTTTAGATGGGGTGTAATCTCACTCTTTAGATGGGGTGTAATCTCACTCTTTAGCTGGGGTGTAATCTCACTCTTTAGATGGGGTGTAATCTCACTCTTTAGATGGGGTGTAATCTCACTCGTTAGATGGGGTGTAATCTCACTCTTTAGATGGGGTGTAATCTCACTCTTTTGATGGGGTGTAATCTCACTCTTTAGATGGGGTGTAATCTCACTCTTTTGATGGGGTGTCATCTCACTCTTTAGATGGGGTGTAATCTCACACTTTAGATGGGGTGTAATCTCACTCTTTAGATGGGGTGTAATCTCACTCCTTAGATGGGGTGTAATCTCACTCTTTAGATGGGGTGTAATCTCACACTTTCGATGGGGTGTAATCTCACTCTTAAAATGGGGTGTAATCTCACTCTTTAGATGGGGTGTAATCTCACTCTTTAGATGGGGTGTAATCTCACTCTTTAGATGGGGTGTAATCTCACTCTTTAGATGGAGTGTAATCTCACTCTTTAGATGGGGTGTAATCTCACTCTTTAGATGGGGTGTAATCTCACTCTTTAGATGGGGTGTAATCTCACTCTTTAGATGGAGTGTTGTCTCACTCTTTAGATGGGGTGTAATCTCACTCTTTAGATGGAGTGTTGTCTCACTCTTTAGATGGGGTGTAATCTCACTCTTTAGATGGGGTGTAATCTCACTCTTTAGATGGAGTGTAATCTCACTCTTTAGATGGGGTGTAATCTCACTCTTTAGATGGAGTGTTGTCTCACTCTTTAGATGGGGTGTAATCTCACTCTTTAGAAGGGGTGTAATCTCACTCTTTAGATGGGGTGTAATCTCACTCTTTAGATGGGGTGTAATCTCACTCTTTAGATGGGGTGTAATCTCTCTCTTTAGAAGGGGTGTAATCTCACCCTTTAGATGGGGTGTAATCTCACTCTTTAGATGGAGTGTAATCTCACTCGTTAGATGGGGTGTAATCTCACTCTTTAGATGGGGTGTAATCTCACTCTTTTGATGGGGTGTAATCTCACTCTTTAGATGGGGTGTAATCTCACTCTTTAGATGGGGTGTCATCTCACTCTTTAGATGGGGTGTAATCTCACACTTTAGATGGGGTGTAATCTCACTCTTTAGATGGGGTGTAATCTCACTCCTTAGATGGGGTGTAATCTCACTCTTTAGATGGGGTGTAATCTCACACTTTCGATGGGGTGTAATCTCACTCTTAAAATGGGGTGTAATCTCACTCTTTAGATGGGGTGTAATCTCACTCTTTAGATGGGGTGTAATCTCACTCTTTAGATGGGGTCTAACCTCACTCTTTAGATGGGGTGTAATCTCACTCTTTAGATGGAGTGCAATCTCACTCTTTAGATGGGGTGTAATCTCACTCTTTAGATGGGGTCTAACCTCACTCTTTAGATGGGGTGTAATCTCACTCTTTAGATGGGGTGTAATCTCACTCTTTAGATGGGGTGTAATCTCTCTCTTTAGAAGGGGTGTAATCTCACTCTTTAGATGGGGTGTAATCTCACTCTTTAGATGGGGTGTAATCTCACTCTTTAGATGGGGTGTAATCTCACTCTTTAGATGGGGTGTAATCTCACTCTTTAGATGGGGTGTAATCTCACTCTTTAGATGGGGTGTAATCTCACTCTTTAGATGGGGTGTAATCTCACACTTTAGATGGAGTGTAATATCACTCATTAGATGCAGTGTAATCTCACTCTTTAGATGGGGTGTAATCTCACACTGTAGATGGGGTGTAATCTCACTCTTTAGATGGGGTGTAACCTCACTCTTTAGATGGGGTGTAATCTCACTCTTTAGATGGGGTGTAATCTCACTCTTTAGATGGGGTGTAATCTCACTCTTTAGATGGAGTGTAATCTCACTCTTTAGATGGGGTGTAATCTCACTCTTTAGATGGGGTGTAATCTCACTCCTTAGATGGGGTGTAATCTCACTCTTTAGATGGAGTGTAATCTCACTCTTTAGATGGGGTGTAATCTCACTCTTTAGATGGGGTGTAATCTCACTCTTTAGATGGGGTGTAATCTCACTCTTTAGATGGAGTGTTGTCTCACTCTTTAGATGGGGTGTAATCTCACTCTTTAGAAGGGGTGTAATCTCACTCTTTAGATGGGGTGTAATCTCACTCTTTAGATGGGGTGTAATCTCGCTCTTTAGAAGGGGTGTAATCTCACCCTTTAGATGGGGTGTAATCTCACTCTTTAGATGGAGTGTAATCTCACTCATTAGATGGAGTGTAATCTCACTCTTTAGATGGGGTGTAATCTCAATCTTTAGATGGGGTGTAATCTCACTCTTTAGATGGGGTGTAATCTCACTCTTTAGATGGGGTGTAATCTCACTCTTTAGATGGGGTGTAATCTCACTCTTTAGATGGGGTCTAATCCCACTCTTTAGATGGGGTGTAATCTCACTCTTTAGATGGGGTGTAATCTCACTCTTTAGATGGGGTGTAATCTCACTCTTTAGATGGGGTCTAACCTCACTCTTTAGATGGGGTGTAATCTCACTCTTTAGATGGAGTGCAATCTCACTCTTTAGATGGGGTGTAATCTCACTCTTTAGATGGGGTCTAACCTCACTCTTTAGATGGGGTGTAATCTCACTCTTTAGATGGGGTGTAATCTCACTCTTTAGATGGGGTGTAATCTCTCTCTTTAGAAGGGGTGTAATCTCACTCTTTAGATGGGGTGTAATCTCACTCTTTAGATGGGGTGTAATCTCACTCTTTAGATGGGGTGTAATCTCACTCTTTAGATGGGGTGTAATCTCACTCTTTAGATGGGGTGTAATCTCACTCTTTAGATGGGGTGTAATCTCACTCTTTAGATGGGGTGTAATCTCACACTTTAGATGGAGTGTAATCTCACACTGTAGATGGGGTGTAACCTCACTCTTTAGATGGAGTGTAATCTCACTCTTTAGATGGGGTGTAATCTCACTCTTTAGATGGGGTGTAATCTCACTCTTTAGCTGGGGTGTAATCTCACTCTTTAGATGGGGTGTAATCTCACTCTTTAGATGGGGTGTAATCTCACTCGTTAGATGGGGTGTAATCTCACTCTTTAGATGGGGTGTAATCTCACTCTTTTGATGGGGTGTAATCTCACTCTTTAGATGGGGTGTAATCTCACTCTTTTGATGGGGTGTCATCTCACTCTTTAGATGGGGTGTAATCTCACACTTTAGATGGGGTGTAATCTCACTCTTTAGATGGGGTGTAATCTCACTCCTTAGATGGGGTGTAATCTCACTCTTTAGATGGGGTGTAATCTCACACTTTCGATGGGGTGTAATCTCACTCTTAAAATGGGGTGTAATCTCACTCTTTAGATGGGGTGTAATCTCACTCTTTAGATGGGGTGTAATCTCACTCTTTAGATGGGGTGTAATCTCACTCTTTAGATGGAGTGTAATCTCACTCTTTAGATGGGGTGTAATCTCACTCTTTAGATGGGGTGTAATCTCACTCTTTAGATGGGGTGTAATCTCACTCTTTAGATGGAGTGTTGTCTCACTCTTTAGATGGGGTGTAATCTCACTCTTTAGATGGAGTGTTGTCTCACTCTTTAGATGGGGTGTAATCTCACTCTTTAGATGGGGTGTAATCTCACTCTTTAGATGGAGTGTAATCTCACTCTTTAGATGGGGTGTAATCTCACTCTTTAGATGGAGTGTTGTCTCACTCTTTAGATGGGGTGTAATCTCACTCTTTAGAAGGGGTGTAATCTCACTCTTTAGATGGGGTGTAATCTCACTCTTTAGATGGGGTGTAATCTCACTCTTTAGATGGGGTGTAATCTCTCTCTTTAGAAGGGGTGTAATCTCACCCTTTAGATGGGGTGTAATCTCACTCTTTAGATGGAGTGTAATCTCACTCGTTAGATGGGGTGTAATCTCACTCTTTAGATGGGGTGTAATCTCACTCTTTTGATGGGGTGTAATCTCACTCTTTAGATGGGGTGTAATCTCACTCTTTAGATGGGGTGTCATCTCACTCTTTAGATGGGGTGTAATCTCACACTTTAGATGGGGTGTAATCTCACTCTTTAGATGGGGTGTAATCTCACTCCTTAGATGGGGTGTAATCTCACTCTTTAGATGGGGTGTAATCTCACACTTTCGATGGGGTGTAATCTCACTCTTAAAATGGGGTGTAATCTCACTCTTTAGATGGGGTGTAATCTCACTCTTTAGATGGGGTGTAATCTCACTCTTTAGATGGGGTCTAACCTCACTCTTTAGATGGGGTGTAATCTCACTCTTTAGATGGAGTGCAATCTCACTCTTTAGATGGGGTGTAATCTCACTCTTTAGATGGGGTCTAACCTCACTCTTTAGATGGGGTGTAATCTCACTCTTTAGATGGGGTGTAATCTCACTCTTTAGATGGGGTGTAATCTCTCTCTTTAGAAGGGGTGTAATCTCACTCTTTAGATGGGGTGTAATCTCACTCTTTAGATGGGGTGTAATCTCACTCTTTAGATGGGGTGTAATCTCACTCTTTAGATGGGGTGTAATCTCACTCTTTAGATGGGGTGTAATCTCACTCTTTAGATGGGGTGTAATCTCACTCTTTAGATGGGGTGTAATCTCACACTTTAGATGGAGTGTAATATCACTCATTAGATGCAGTGTAATCTCACTCTTTAGATGGGGTGTAATCTCACACTGTAGATGGGGTGTAATCTCACTCTTTAGATGGGGTGTAACCTCACTCTTTAGATGGGGTGTAATCTCACTCTTTAGATGGGGTGTAATCTCACTCTTTAGATGGGGTGTAATCTCACTCTTTAGATGGAGTGTAATCTCACTCTTTAGATGGGGTGTAATCTCACTCTTTAGATGGGGTGTAATCTCACTCCTTAGATGGGGTGTAATCTCACTCTTTAGATGGAGTGTAATCTCACTCTTTAGATGGGGTGTAATCTCACTCTTTAGATGGGGTGTAATCTCACTCTTTAGATGGGGTGTAATCTCACTCTTTAGATGGAGTGTTGTCTCACTCTTTAGATGGGGTGTAATCTCACTCTTTAGAAGGGGTGTAATCTCACTCTTTAGATGGGGTGTAATCTCACTCTTTAGATGGGGTGTAATCTCGCTCTTTAGAAGGGGTGTAATCTCACCCTTTAGATGGGGTGTAATCTCACTCTTTAGATGGAGTGTAATCTCACTCATTAGATGGAGTGTAATCTCACTCTTTAGATGGGGTGTAATCTCAATCTTTAGATGGGGTGTAATCTCACTCTTTAGATGGGGTGTAATCTCACTCTTTAGATGGGGTGTAATCTCACTCTTTAGATGGGGTGTAATCTCTTTCTTTAGATGGGGTGTCATCTCAATCTTTGGATGGGGTGTAATCTCACTCTTTAGATGGGGTATAATCTCACTCTTTAGATGGGGTCTAACCTCACTCTTTAGATGGGGTGTAATCTCACTCTTTAGATGCGGTGTAATCTCACTCTTTAGATGGGGTGTAATCTCACTCTTTAGATGGGGTGTAATCTCAATCTTTAGATGGGGTGTAATCTCACTCTTTAGATGGGGTGTAATCTCACTCTTTAGATGGGGTCTAATCCCACTCTTTAGATGGGGTGTAATCTCACTCTTTAGATGGGGTGTAATCTCACTCTTTAGATGGGGTGTAATCTCACTCTTTAGATGGGGTGTAATCTCACTCTTTAGATGGGGTGTAATCTCACCCTTTAGATGGGGTGTAATCTCACTCTTTAGATGGGGTGTAATCTCACTCTTTAGATAGGGTGCAATCTCACTCTTTAGATGGGGTGTAATCTCACACTTTAGATGGGGTGTAATCTCACTCTTCAGATGGAGTGTAATCTCACTCTTTAGATGGGGTGTAATCTCACTCTTTAGATTGGGTGTAATCTCACTCTTTAGATGGGGTGTAATCGCACTCTTTAGATAGGGTGCAATCTCACTCTTTAGATGGGGTGTAATCTCACTCTTTAGATGGGGTCTAATCTCACTCTTTAGATTGGTTGTAATCTCACTCTTTAGATGGGGTGTAATCTCACTTTTTAGATGGGGTGTAATCTCACTCTTTAGATGGGGTGTAATCTCACTCTTTAGATGGGGTGTAATCTCACTCTTTAGATGGGGTGCAATCTCACTCTTTAGATGGGGTGTAATCTCACTCTTTAGATGGAGTGTAATCTCACACTTTAGATGGGGTGTAATCTCACTCTTTAGATGGGGTGTAATCTCACTCTTTAGATGGAGTGTAATCTCACACTTTAGATGGGGTGTAATCTCACTCTGTAGATGGGGTGTAATCTCACACTTTAGATGGGGTGTAATCTCACTCTTTAGATGGAGTGTAATCTCACTCTTAAGATGGGGTGTAATCTCACTCTTTAGATGGGATGTAATCTCACTCTTTAGATGGGGTGTAATCTCACTCTTTAGATGGGGTGCAATCTCACTCTTTAGATGGAGTGTAATCTCACACTTTAGATGGGGTGTAATCTCACTCTGTAGATGGGGTGTAATCTCACACTTTAGATGGGGTGTAATCTCACTCTTTAGATGGAGTGTAATCTCACTCTTAAGATGGGGTGTAATCTCACTCTTCAGATGGGATGTAATCTCACTCTTTAGATGGGGTGTAATCTCACTCTTTAGATGGGGTGTAATCTCACTCTTTAGATGGGGTGTAATCTCAATCTTTAGATGGGGTGTAATCTCACTCTTTAGATGGGGTGTAATCTCACTCTTTAGATGGGGTCTAATCCCACTCTTTAGATGGGGTGTAATCTCACTCTTTAGATGGGGTGTAATCTCACTCTTTAGATGGGGTGTAATCTCACTCTTTAGATGGGGTGTAATCTCACTCTTTAGATGGGGTGTAATCTCACCCTTTAGATGGGGTGTAATCTCACTCTTTAGATGGGGTGTAATCTCACTCTTTAGATAGGGTGCAATCTCACTCTTTAGATGGGGTGTAATCTCACACTTTAGATGGGGTGTAATCTCACTCTTCAGATGGAGTGTAATCTCACTCTTTAGATGGGGTGTAATCTCACTCTTTAGATTGGGTGTAATCTCACTCTTTAGATGGGGTGTAATCGCACTCTTTAGATAGGGTGCAATCTCACTCTTTAGATGGGGTGTAATCTCACTCTTTAGATGGGGTCTAATCTCACTCTTTAGATTGGTTGTAATCTCACTCTTTAGATGGGGTGTAATCTCACTTTTTAGATGGGGTGTAATCTCACTCTTTAGATGGGGTGTAATCTCACTCTTTAGATGGGGTGTAATCTCACTCTTTAGATGGGGTGCAATCTCACTCTTTAGATGGGGTGTAATCTCACTCTTTAGATGGAGTGTAATCTCACACTTTAGATGGGGTGTAATCTCACTCTTTAGATGGAGTGTTGTCTCACTCTTTAGATGGGGTGTAATCTCACTCTTTAGAAGGGGTGTAATCTCACTCTTTAGATGGGGTGTAATCTCACTCTTTAGATGGGGTGTAATCTCACTCTTTAGATGGGGTGTAATCTCTCTCTTTAGAAGGGGTGTAATCTCACCCTTTAGATGGGGTGTAATCTCACTCTTTAGATGGAGTGTAATCTCACTCGTTAGATGGGGTGTAATCTCACTCTTTAGATGGGGTGTAATCTCACTCTTTTGATGGGGTGTAATCTCACTCTTTAGATGGGGTGTAATCTCACTCTTTAGATGGGGTGTCATCTCACTCTTTAGATGGGGTGTAATCTCACACTTTAGATGGGGTGTAATCTCACTCTTTAGATGGGGTGTAATCTCACTCCTTAGATGGGGTGTAATCTCACTCTTTAGATGGGGTGTAATCTCACACTTTCGATGGGGTGTAATCTCACTCTTAAAATGGGGTGTAATCTCACTCTTTAGATGGGGTGTAATCTCACTCTTTAGATGGGGTGTAATCTCACTCTTTAGATGGGGTCTAACCTCACTCTTTAGATGGGGTGTAATCTCACTCTTTAGATGGAGTGCAATCTCACTCTTTAGATGGGGTGTAATCTCACTCTTTAGATGGGGTCTAACCTCACTCTTTAGATGGGGTGTAATCTCACTCTTTAGATGGGGTGTAATCTCACTCTTTAGATGGGGTGTAATCTCTCTCTTTAGAAGGGGTGTAATCTCACTCTTTAGATGGGGTGTAATCTCACTCTTTAGATGGGGTGTAATCTCACTCTTTAGATGGGGTGTAATCTCACTCTTTAGATGGGGTGTAATCTCACTCTTTAGATGGGGTGTAATCTCACTCTTTAGATGGGGTGTAATCTCACTCTTTAGATGGGGTGTAATCTCACACTTTAGATGGAGTGTAATATCACTCATTAGATGCAGTGTAATCTCACTCTTTAGATGGGGTGTAATCTCACACTGTAGATGGGGTGTAATCTCACTCTTTAGATGGGGTGTAACCTCACTCTTTAGATGGGGTGTAATCTCACTCTTTAGATGGGGTGTAATCTCACTCTTTAGATGGGGTGTAATCTCACTCTTTAGATGGAGTGTAATCTCACTCTTTAGATGGGGTGTAATCTCACTCTTTAGATGGGGTGTAATCTCACTCCTTAGATGGGGTGTAATCTCACTCTTTAGATGGAGTGTAATCTCACTCTTTAGATGGGGTGTAATCTCACTCTTTAGATGGGGTGTAATCTCACTCTTTAGATGGGGTGTAATCTCACTCTTTAGATGGAGTGTTGTCTCACTCTTTAGATGGGGTGTAATCTCACTCTTTAGAAGGGGTGTAATCTCACTCTTTAGATGGGGTGTAATCTCACTCTTTAGATGGGGTGTAATCTCGCTCTTTAGAAGGGGTGTAATCTCACCCTTTAGATGGGGTGTAATCTCACTCTTTAGATGGAGTGTAATCTCACTCATTAGATGGAGTGTAATCTCACTCTTTAGATGGGGTGTAATCTCAATCTTTAGATGGGGTGTAATCTCACTCTTTAGATGGGGTGTAATCTCACTCTTTAGATGGGGTGTAATCTCACTCTTTAGATGGGGTGTAATCTCTTTCTTTAGATGGGGTGTCATCTCAATCTTTGGATGGGGTGTAATCTCACTCTTTAGATGGGGTATAATCTCACTCTTTAGATGGGGTGTAATCTCACTCTTTAGATGGGGTGTAATCTCACACTTTAGATGGAGTGTAATATCACTCATTAGATGCAGTGTAATCTCACTCTTTAGATGGGGTGTAATCTCACACTGTAGATGGGGTGTAATCTCACTCTTTAGATGGGGTGTAACCTCACTCTTTAGATGGGGTGTAATCTCACTCTTTAGATGGGGTGTAATCTCACTCTTTAGATGGGGTGTAATCTCACTCTTTAGATGGAGTGTAATCTCACTCTTTAGATGGGGTGTAATCTCACTCTTTAGATGGGGTGTAATCTCACTCCTTAGATGGGGTGTAATCTCACTCTTTAGATGGAGTGTAATCTCACTCTTTAGATGGGGTGTAATCTCACTCTTTAGATGGGGTGTAATCTCACTCTTTAGATGGGGTGTAATCTCACTCTTTAGATGGAGTGTTGTCTCACTCTTTAGATGGGGTGTAATCTCACTCTTTAGAAGGGGTGTAATCTCACTCTTTAGATGGGGTGTAATCTCACTCTTTAGATGGGGTGTAATCTCGCTCTTTAGAAGGGGTGTAATCTCACCCTTTAGATGGGGTGTAATCTCACTCTTTAGATGGAGTGTAATCTCACTCATTAGATGGAGTGTAATCTCACTCTTTAGATGGGGTGTAATCTCAATCTTTAGATGGGGTGTAATCTCACTCTTTAGATGGGGTGTAATCTCACTCTTTAGATGGGGTGTAATCTCACTCTTTAGATGGGGTGTAATCTCTTTCTTTAGATGGGGTGTCATCTCAATCTTTGGATGGGGTGTAATCTCACTCTTTAGATGGGGTATAATCTCACTCTTTAGATGGGGTCTAACCTCACTCTTTAGATGGGGTGTAATCTCACTCTTTAGATGCGGTGTAATCTCACTCTTTAGATGGGGTGTAATCTCACTCTTTAGATGGGGTGTAATCTCAATCTTTAGATGGGGTGTAATCTCACTCTTTAGATGGGGTGTAATCTCACTCTTTAGATGGGGTGTAATCTCACTCTTTAGATGGAGTGTTGTCTCACTCTTTAGATGGGGTGTAATCTCACTCTTTAGAAGGGGTGTAATCTCACTCTTTAGATGGGGTGTAATCTCACTCTTTAGATGGGGTGTAATCTCGCTCTTTAGAAGGGGTGTAATCTCACCCTTTAGATGGGGTGTAATCTCACTCTTTAGATGGAGTGTAATCTCACTCATTAGATGGAGTGTAATCTCACTCTTTAGATGGGGTGTAATCTCAATCTTTAGATGGGGTGTAATCTCACTCTTTAGATGGGGTGTAATCTCACTCTTTAGATGGGGTGTAATCTCACTCTTTAGATGGGGTGTAATCTCTTTCTTTAGATGGGGTGTCATCTCAATCTTTGGATGGGGTGTAATCTCACTCGTTAGATGGGGTGTAATCTCACTCTTTAGATGGGGTGTAATCTCACTCTTTTGATGGGGTGTAATCTCACTCTTTAGATGGGGTGTAATCTCACTCTTTAGATGGGGTGTCATCTCACTCTTTAGATGGGGTGTAATCTCACACTTTAGATGGGGTGTAATCTCACTCTTTAGATGGGGTGTAATCTCACTCCTTAGATGGGGTGTAATCTCACTCTTTAGATGGGGTGTAATCTCACACTTTCGATGGGGTGTAATCTCACTCTTAAAATGGGGTGTAATCTCACTCTTTAGATGGGGTGTAATCTCACTCTTTAGATGGGGTGTAATCTCACTCTTTAGATGGGGTCTAACCTCACTCTTTAGATGGGGTGTAATCTCACTCTTTAGATGGAGTGCAATCTCACTCTTTAGATGGGGTGTAATCTCACTCTTTAGATGGGGTCTAACCTCACTCTTTAGATGGGGTGTAATCTCACTCTTTAGATGGGGTGTAATCTCACTCTTTAGATGGGGTGTAATCTCTCTCTTTAGAAGGGGTGTAATCTCACTCTTTAGATGGGGTGTAATCTCACTCTTTAGATGGGGTGTAATCTCACTCTTTAGATGGGGTGTAATCTCTTTCTTTAGATGGGGTGTCATCTCAATCTTTGGATGGGGTGTAATCTCACTCTTTAGATGGGGTATAATCTCACTCTTTAGATGGGGTCTAACCTCACTCTTTAGATGGGGTGTAATCTCACTCTTTAGATGCGGTGTAATCTCACTCTTTAGATGGGGTGTAATCTCACTCTTTAGATGGGGTGTAATCTCAATCTTTAGATGGGGTGTAATCTCACTCTTTAGATGGGGTGTAATCTCACTCTTTAGATGGGGTCTAATCCCACTCTTTAGATGGGGTGTAATCTCACTCTTTAGATGGGGTGTAATCTCACTCTTTAGATGGGGTGTAATCTCACTCTTTAGATGGGGTGTAATCTCACTCTTTAGAAGGGGTGTAATCTCACACTTTAGATGGGGTGTAATCTCACTCTTTAGATGGAGTGTAATCTCACTCTTTAGATGGGGTGTAATCTCACTCTTTAGATTGGGTGTAATCTCACTCTTTAGATGGGGTGTAATCGCACTCTTTAGATAGGGTGCAATCTCACTCTTTAGATGGGGTGTAAGCTCACTCTTTAGATGGGGTGTAATCTCACTCTTTAGATGGGGTCTAATCTCACTCTTTAGATTGGTTGTAATCTCACTCTTTAGATGGGGTGTAATCTCACTTTTTAGATGGGGTGTAATCTCACTCTTTAGATGGGGTGTAATCTCACTCTTTAGATGGGGTGTAATCTCACTCTTTAGATGGGGTGCAATCTCACTCTTTAGATGGGGTGTAATCTCACTCTTTAGATGGAGTGTAATCTCACACTTTAGATGGGGTCTAATCTCACTCTTTAGATGGGGTGTAATCTCACTCTTTAGATGGAGTGTAATCTCACACTTTAGATGGGGTGTAATCTCACTCTGTAGATGGGGTGTAATCTCACACTTTAGATGGGGTGTAATCTCACTCTTTAGATGGAGTGTAATCTCACTCTTAAGATGGGGTGTAATCTCACTCTTTAGATGGGATGTAATCTCACTCTTTAGATGGGGTGTAATCTCACTCTTTAGATGGGGTGCAATCTCACTCTTCAGATGGAGTGTAATCTCACACTTTAGATGGGGTGTAATCTCACTCTGTAGATGGGGTGTAATCTCACACTTTAGATGGGGTGTAATCTCACTCTTTAGATGGAGTGTAATCTCACTCTTAAGATGGGGTGTAATCTCACTCTTTAGATGGGATGTAATCTCACTCTTTAGATGGGGTGTAATCTCACTCTTTAGATGGAGTCTAATCTCACTCTTTAGATGGGGTGTAATCTCACTCTTTAGATGGGGTGCAATCTCACTCTTTAGATGTAGTGTAATCTCACTCTTTAGATGGGGTGTAATCTCACTCTTTAGATGGAGTGTAATCTCACCCTTTAGAAGGGGTGTAATCTCACTCTTGAGATGGGGTGTAATCTCACTCTTTAGATGGGGTGTAATCTCACTCTTTAGATGGGGTGTAATCTCACTCTTTAGATGGGGTGTAATCTCACTCTTTAGATGGGGTGTAATCTCACTCTTTAGATGGGGTGTAATCTCACTCTTTAGATGGGGTGTAATGTCACTCTTTAGATGGGGTGTAATCTCACTCTTTAAATGGGGTGTAATCTCACTCTTTAGATGGGGTGTAATCTCACTCTTTAGATGGGGTGTAATCTCACTCTTTCGATGGGGTGTAATCTCACTCTTTAGATGGGGTGTAATCTCACTCTTTAGATGGGGTGTAATCTCACTCTTTAGATGGGGTGTATTCTCACTCTTTAGATGGGGTGTAATCTCACTCTTTAGATGGGGTGTAATCGCACTCCTTAGATGGAGTGTAATCTCACTCTTTAGATGGGGTGTAATCTCACTCTTTAGATGGAGTGTAATCTCACTCTTTAGATGGGGTGTAATCTCACTCTTTAGATGGAGTGTAATCTCACTCTTTAGATGGGGTGTAATCTCACTCTTTAGATGGGGTGTAATCTCCCTCTTTAGATGGGGTGTAATCTCACTCTTTAGATGGGGTGTAATCTCACTCATGATGGGGTGGAATCTCACACTTTAGATGGATTGTAATCTCACTCTTTAGATGGGGTGTAATCTCACTCTTTAGATGGGGTGTAATCTCACTCATTGATGGAGTGTAATCTCACTCTTTAGATAGGGTGCAATCTCTCTCTTTAGATGGGGTGTAATCTCACTCTTTAGATGGAGTTTAATCTCACTCTTTAGATGGGGTGTAATCTCACTCTTTAGATGGAGTGTAATCTCACTCTTTCGATGGGGTGTAATCTCACTCTTTAGATTGGGTGTAATCTCACTCTTTAGATGGGGTGTAATCTCACTCTTAAGATGGTGTGCAATCTCACTCTTTAGATGGGGTGTAATCTCACACTTTAGATGGGGTGTAATCTCAATCTTTAGATTGGGTGTAATCTCACTCTTTAGATGGGGTGTAATCTCACTCTTTAGATGGGGTGTAATCTCACTCTTTAGATGGGGTGTAATCTCACTCTTTAGATGGGGTATAATCTCACTCTTAAGATGGTGTGCAATCTCACTCTTAAGATGGTGTGCAATCTCACTCTTTAGATGGGGTGTAATCTCACACTTTAGATGGGGTGTAATCTCAATCTTTAGATTGGGTGTAATCTCACTCTTTAGATGGGGTGTAATCTCACTCTTTAGATGGGGTGTAATCTCACTCTTTAGATGGGGTGTAATCTCACTCTTTAGATGGGGTGTAATCTCTCTCTTTTGATGGGGTGTAATCTCACTCGTTAGATGGGGTGTAATCTCACTCTTGAGATGGATTGTAATCTCACTCTTTAGAAGGGGTGTAATCTCAGTGTTTAGATGGGGTGTAATCTCACTCTTTAGATGGAGTGTAATCTCACTCGTTAGATGGGGTGTAATCTCACTCTTTTGATGGGGTGTAATCTCACACTTTAGATGGGGTGTAATCTCACTCTTTAGATGGTGTGTAATCCCACTCTTTAGATGGGGTGTAATCTCACTCTTTAGATGGAGTGTAATCTCAATCTTTAGATGGGGTGTAATCTCACTCTTTAGATGGGGTGTAATCTCACTCATTAGATGGGGTGTAATCTCACTCTTTAGATGGGGTGTAATCTCACTCATTAGATGGGGTGTAATCTCACTCTTTAGATGGGGTGTAATCTCACTCTTTAGATGGGGTGTAATCTCACTCTTTAGATGGGGTGTAATCTCACTCTTTCGATGGGGTGTAATCTCACTCTTTAGAAGGGGTGTAATCTCACTCTTTAGATGGGTGTAATCTCACTCTTTAGATGGAGTGTAATCTCACTCTTTAGATGGAGTGTGATCTCGCTCTTTAGATGGGGTGTAATCTCACTCTTTAGATGGGGTGTAATCTCATTCTTTAGATGGAGTGTAAACTCACTCTTTAGATGGGGTGTAATCTCACTCTTTAGATGGGGTGTAATCTCACTCTTTAGATGGGGTGTAATCTCACTCTTTAGATGGGGTGTAATCTCACTCTTTAGGTGGGGTGTAATCTCACTCTTTAGATGGGGTGTAATCTCACCCTTTAGGTGGGGTGTAATCTCACTCTTTAGATGCGGTGCAAGCTCACTCTTTAGATGGTGTGTAATCTCACTCTTTAGATGGGGTGTAATCTCACTCTTTCGATGGAGTGTAATCTCACTCTTTAGATGGAGTGTAATCTCACTCTTTAGATGGGGTGTAATTTCACTCTTTAGATGGGGTGTAATCTCACTCTTTAGATGGAGTGTAATCTCACTCTTTAGATGGGGTGTAATCTCACACTTTAGATGGAGTGTAATCTCACTCTTTAGATGGGGTGTAATCTCACTCTTTAGATGGGGTGTAATCTCACTCTTTAGATGGAGTGTAATCTCACTCTTTAGATGGGGTGTAATCTCACTCTTTAGATGTGGTGTAATCTCACTCTTTAGATGGGGTGTAATCTCACTCTTTACATGGGGTGTAATCTCACTCTTTAGATGGGGTGTAATCTCACTCTTTAGATGGGGTATAACCTCATTCTTTAGATGGAGTGTAATCTCACTCTTTAGATGGGGTGTAATCTCACTCTTTAGATGGGCTGTAATCTCACTCTTTAGATGGGGTGTAATCTCACTCTTTAGATGGGGTGTAATCTCACTCTTTAGATGGGGTGTAATCTCACTCTTTAGATGGGGTGTAATATCACTCTTCAGATGGGGTGTAATCTCACTCTTTAGATGGGGTGTAATCTCACTCTTGCGATGGGGTGTAATCTCACCCTTTAGATAGGGTGTAATCTCACTCTTTAGATGGAGTGTAATCTCACTCTTGAGATGGGGTGTAATCTCACTCTTTAGATGGAGTGTAATCTCACTCTTTAGATGGGGTGTAATCTCACTCTTTAGATGGGGTGTAATCTCACTCTTTAGATGGGGTGTAATCTCACTCTTTAGATGGGGTGTTATCTCACTCTTTAGATGGAGTGTAATCTCACCCTTTAGAAGGGGTGTAATCTCACTCTTGAGATGGGGTGTAATCTCACTCTTTAGATGGGATGTAATCTCACTCTTTAGATGGGGTGTAATCTCACTCTTTAGATGGGGTGTAATCTCACTCTTTAGATGGGGTGTAATCTCACTCTTTAGATGGGGTGTAATCTCACTCTTTAGATGGGGTGTAATATCACTCTTAAGATGGGGTGTAATCTCACTCTTTAGATGGGGTGTAATCTCACTCTTCAGATGGGGTGTAATCTCACTCTTTAGATGGGGTGTAATCTCACTCTTTAGATGGGGTGTAATCTCACTCTTTAGATGGGGTGTAATCTCACTCTTTAGATGGGGTGCAATCTCACTCTTTAGATGGGGTGTAATCTCACCCTTTAGATGGGGTGCAATTTCTCTCTTTAGATGGGGTGTAATCTCACTCTTTAGATGGGGTGTAATCTCACTCTTTAGATGGAGTGTAATCTCACTCTTTAGATGGGGTGTAATCTCACTTTTTAGATGGGGTGTAATCTCACTCTTTAGATGGGGTGTATTCTCACTCTTTAGATGGAGTGTAATCTCACTCTTTAGATGGGGTGTAATCGCACTCCTTAGATGGGGTGTAATCTCACTCTTTAGATGGGGTGTAATCTCACTCTTTAGATGGGGTGTAATCTCACTCTTCAGATGGGGTGCAATCTCACTCTTTAGATGGAGTGTAATCTCACTCTTTAGATGGGGGTGTAATCTCACTCTTTAGATGGAGTGTAATCTCACTCTTTAGATGGGGTGTAATCTCATTCTTTAGATGGGGTGTAATCTCACTCTTTAGATGGGTTGTAATCTCACTCTTTAGATGGGGTGTAATGTCACTCTTTAGATGGAGTGTAATCTCACTCTTTAGATGGGGTGTAATCTCACTCTTTAGATGGGGTGTAATCTCACTCTTTAGATGGAGTGTAATCTCACTCTTTAGATGGGGTGTAATCTCATTCTTTAGATGGGGTGTAATCTCACTCTTTTTGATGGGATGTAATCTCACTCTTTAGATGGGGTGTAATCTCACTCTTTAGATGGAGTGTAATCTCACTCTTTAGATGGAGTGTAATCTCACTCTTTAGATGGGGGGTAATCTCACTCTTTAGATGGGGTGTAATCTCACTCCTTAGATGGAGTGTAAACTCACTCTTTAGATGGGGTGTAATCTCACTCTTTAGATGGGGTGTAATCTCACTCTTTAGATGGAGTGTAATCTCACGCTTTAGATGGAGTGTAATCTCACTCTTTAGATGGGGTGTAATCTCACTCTTTAGATGGAATGTAATCTCACTCTTTAGATGGGGTGTAATCTCACTCTTTAGATGGGGTGTAATCTCACTCTTTAGATGGGGTGTAATCTCACTCTCATGATGGGGTGTAATCTCACACTTTAGATGGATTGCAATCTCACTCTTTAGATGGGGTGTCATCTCACTCTTTGATGGAGTGTAATCTCACTCTTTAGATAGGGTGCAATCTCACTCTTTAGATGGGGTGTAATCTCACTCTTTAGATGGGGTGTAATCTCACTCTTTAGATGGGGTGTAATCTCACTCTTTAGATAGGGTGCAATCTCACTCTTTAGATGGGGTGTAATCTCACTCTGTAGATGGGGTGCAATCTCACTCTTTAGATGGGGTGTAATCTCACTCTTTAGATGGGGTGTAATCTCACTCTTTAGATGGGGTGTAATCTCACTCTTTAGATGGGGTGTAATCTCACTCTTTAGATGGGGTGCAATCTCACTCTTTAGATGGGGTGTAATCTCACTCTGTAGATGGGGTGCAATCTCACTCTTTAGATGGGGTGTAATCTCACTCTGTAGATGGGGTGCAATCTCACTCTTTAGATGGGGTGTAATCTCACTCTGTAGATGGGGTGCAATCTCACTCTTTAGATGGGGTGTAAACTCACTCTTTAGACGGGGTGTAATCTCACTCTTTAGATGGAGTGTAATCTCACTCTGTAGATGGGGTGTAATCTCACTCTTTAGATAGGGTGCAATCTCACTCTTTAGATGGGGTGTAAACTCACTCTTTAGATGGGGTGTAATCTCACTCTTTAGATGGGGTGTAATCTCACTCTTTAGATGGAGTGTAATCTCACTCTTTAGACGCGGTGTAATCTCACTCTTTAGATGGGGTGTAATCTCACTCTTTAGATGGAGTGTAATCTCACTCTTTAGATGGAGTGTAATCTCACTCTTTAGATGGGGTGTAATCTCACTCTTTAGATGGGGTGCAATCTCACTCTTTAGATGGAGTGTAATCTCACTCTTTAGATGGGGTGTAATCTCACTCTTTAGATGGTGTGTAATCTCACTCTTTAGATGGGGTGTAATCTCACTCTTTAGATGGGGTGTAATCTCACTCTTTAGATAGGGTGCAATCTCACTCTTTAGATGGGGTGTAATCTCACTCTGTAGATGGGGTGCAATCTCACTCTTTAGATAGGGTGCAATCTCACTCTTTAGATGGGTGTAAACTCACTCTTTAGATGGAGTGTAATCTCACTCTTTAGATGGGGTGTAATCTCACTCTTTAGATGGGGTGTAATCTCACTCTTTAGATGGAGTGTAATCTCACGCTTTAGAAGGGGTGTAATCTCACTCTTGAGATGGGGTGTAATCTCACTCTTGAGATGGGGTGTAATCTCACTCTTTAGATGGGGTGTAATCTCACTCTTTAGATGGGGTGTAATCTCACTCTTTAGATGGGGTGTAATCTCACTCTTTAGATGGGGTGTAATCTCACTCTTTAGATGGGGTGTAATGTCACTCTTTAGATGGGGTGTAATCTCACTCTTTAAATGGGGTGTAATCTCACTCTTTAGATGGGGTGTAATCTCACTCTTTAGATGGGGTGTAATCTCACTCTTTCGATGGGGTGTAATCTCACTCTTTAGATGGGGTGTAATCTCACTCTTTAGATGGGGTGTAATCTCACTCTTTAGATGGGGTGTATTCTCACTCTTTAGATGGGGTGTAATCTCACTCTTTAGATGGGGTGTAATCGCACTCCTTAGATGGAGTGTAATCTCACTCTTTAGATGGGGTGTAATCTCACTCTTTAGATGGAGTGTAATCTCACTCTTTAGATGGGGTGTAATCTCACTCTTTAGATGGAGTGTAATCTCACTCTTTAGATGGGGTGTAATCTCACTCTTTAGATGGGGTGTAATCTCACTCTTTAGATGGGGTGTAATCTCACTCTTTAGATGGGGTGTAATCTCACTCATGATGGGGTGGAATCTCACACTTTAGATGGATTGTAATCTCACTCTTTAGATGGGGTGTAATCTCACTCTTTAGATGGGGTGTAATCTCACTCTTTGATGGAGTGTAATCTCACTCTTTAGATAGGGTGCAATCTCTCTCTTTAGATGGGGTGTAATCTCACTCTTTAGATGGAGTTTAATCTCACTCTTTAGATGGGGTGTAATCTCACTCTTTAGATGGAGTGTAATCTCACTCTTTCGATGGGGTGTAATCTCACTCTTTAGATTGGGTCTAATCTCACTCTTTAGATGGGGTGTAATCTCACTCTTTAGATGGGGTGTAATCTCACTCTTTAGATGGGGTGTAATCTCACTCTTTAGATAGGGTGCAATCTCACTCTTTAGATGGGGTGTAATCTCACTCTTTAGATGGGGTCTAATCTCACTCTTTAGATTGGTTGTAATCTCACTCTTTAGATGGGGTGTGATCTCACTTTTTAGATGGGGTGTAATCTCACTCTTTAGATGGGGTCTAATCTCACTCTTTAGATTGGTTGTAATCTCACTCTTTAGATGGGGTGTGATCTCACTTTTTAGATGGGGTGTAATCTCACTCTTTAGATGGGGTATAATCTCACTCTTAAGATGGTGTGCAATCTCACTCTTTAGATGGGGTGTAATCTCACACTTTAGATGGGGTGTAATCTCAATCTTAAGATGGTGTGCAATCTCACTCTTAAGATGGTGTGCAATCTCACTCTTTAGATGGGGTGTAATCTCAATCTTTAGATGGGGTGTAATCTCACTCTTTAGATGGGGTGTAATCTCACTCTTGAGATGGAGTGTAATCTCACTCTTTAGATGGGATGTAATCTCACTCTTTAGATGGGGTGTAATCTCTCTCTTTTGATGGGGTGTAATCTCACTCGTTAGATGGGGTGTAATCTCACTCTTGAGATGGATTGTAATCTCACTCTTTAGATGGGGTGTAATCTCAGTCTTTAGATGGGGTGTAATCTCACTCTTTAGATGGAGTGTAATCTCACTCGTTAGATGGGGTGTAATCTCACTCTTTAGATGGGGTGTAATCTCACACTTTAGATGGGGTGTAATCTCACTCTTTAGATGGTGTGTAATCCCACTCTTTAGATGGGGTGTAATCTCACTCTTTAGATGGAGTGTAATCTCAATCTTTAGATGGGGTGTAATCTCACTCTTTAGATGGGGTGTAATCTCACTCATTAGATGGGGTGTAATCTCACTCTTTAGATGGGGTGTAATCTCACTCATTAGATGGGGTGTAATCTCACTCTTTAGATGGGGTGTAATCTCACTCTTTAGATGGGGTGTAATCTCACTCTTTAGATGGGGTGTAATCTCACTCTTTAGATGGGGTGTAATCTCACTCTTTAGAAGGGGTGTAATCTCACTCTTTAGATGGGTGTAATCTCACTCTTTAGATGGAGTGTAATCTCACTCTTTAGATGGAGTGTGATCTCGCTCTTTAGATGGGGTGTAATCTCACTCTTTAGACGGGGTGTAATCTCATTCTTTAGATGGAGTGTAAACTCACTCTTTAGATGGGGTGTAATCTCACTCTTTAGATGGGGTGTAATCTCACTCTTTAGATGGGGTGTAATCTCACTCTTTAGATGGGGTGTAATCTCACTCTTTAGGTGGGGTGTAATCTCACTCTTTAGATGGGGTGTAATCTCACCCTTTAGGTGGGGTGTAATCTCACTCTTTAGATGCGGTGTAATCTCACTCTTTAGATGGGGTGTAATCTCACTCTTTAGATGGGGTGCAATCTCACTCTTTAGATGGGGTGTAATCTCACTCTTTAGATGGGGTGCAATCTCACTCTTTAGATGGGGTGTAATCTCACTCTTTAGATGGGGTGTAATCTCACTCTTTAGATGGAGTGTAATCTCACTCTTTAGATGGTGTGTAATCTCACTCTTTAGATGGGGTGTAATCTCACTCTTTAGATGGGGTGTAATCTCACTCTTTAGATGGGATGCAAGCTCACTCTTTAGATGGTGTGTAATCTCACTCTTTAGATGGGGTGTAATCTCACTCTTTCGATGGAGTGTAATCTCACTCTTTAGATGGAGTGTAATCTCACTCTTTAGATGGGGTGTAATTTCACTCTTTAGATGGGGTGTAATCTCACTCTTTAGATGGAGTGTAATCTCACTCTTTAGATGGGGTGTAATCTCACACTTTAGATGGAGTGTAATCTCACTCTTTAGATGGGGTGTAATCTCACTCTTTAGATGGGGTGTAATCTCACTCTTTAGATGGAGTGTAATCTCACTCTTTAGATGGGGTGTAATCTCACTCTTTAGATGTGGTGTAATCTCACTCTTTAGATGGGGTGTAATCTCACTCTTTACATGGGGTGTAATCTCACTCTTTAGATGGGGTGTAATCTCACTCTTTAGATGGGGTATAACCTCATTCTTTAGATGGAGTGTAATCTCACTCTTTAGATGGGGTGTAATCTCACTCTTTAGATGGGCTGTAATCTCACTCTTTAGATGGGGTGTAATCTCACTCTTTAGATGGGGTGTAATCTCACTCTTTAGATGGGGTGTAATCTCACTCTTTAGATGGGGTGTAATATCACTCTTCAGATGGGGTGTAATCTCACTCTATAGATGGGGTGTAATCTCACTCTTGAGATGGGGTGTAATCTCACCCTTTAGATAGGGTGTAATCTCACTCTTTAGATGGAGTGTAATCTCACTCTTGAGATGGGGTGTAATCTCACTCTTTAGATGGAGTGTAATCTCACTCTTTAGATGGGGTGTAATCTCACTCTTTAGATGGGGTGTAATCTCACTCTTTAGATGGGGTGTAATCTCACTCTTTAGATGGGGTGTTATCTCACTCTTTAGATGGAGTGTAATCTCACCCTTTAGAAGGGGTGTAATCTCACTCTTGAGATGGGGTGTAATCTCACTCTTTAGATGGGATGTAATCTCACTCTTTAGATGGGGTGTAATCCCACTCTTTAGATGGGGTGTAATCTCACTCTTTAGATGGGGTGTAATCTCACTCTTTAGATGGGGTGTAATCTCACTCTTTAGATGGGGTGTAATATCACTCTTAAGATGGGGTGTAATCTCACTCTTTAGATGGGGTGTAATCTCACTCTTTAGATGGGGTGTAATCTCACTCTTTAGATGGGGTGTAATCTCACTCTTTAGATGGGGTGTAATCTCACTCTTTAGATGGGGTGTAATCTCACTCTTTAGATGGGGTGCAATCTCACTCTTTAGATGGGGTGTAATCTCACCCTTTAGATGGGGTGCAATTTCTCTCTTTAGATGGGGTGTAATCTCACTCTTTAGATGGGGTGTAATCTCACTCTTTAGATGGGGTGTAATCTCACTCTTTAGATGGGGTGTAATCTCACTTTTTAGATGGGGTGTAATCTCACTCTTTAGATGGGGTGTATTCTCACTCTTTAGATGGAGTGTAATCTCACTCTTTAGATGGGGTGTAATCGCACTCCTTAGATGGGGTGTAATCTCACTCTTTAGATGGGGTGTAATCTCACTCTTTAGATGGGGTGTAATCTCACTCTTCAGATGGGGTGCAATCTCACTCTTTAGATGGAGTGTAATCTCACTCTTTAGATGGGGTGTAATCTCACTCTTTAGATGGAGTGTAATCTCACTCTTTAGATGGGGTGTAATCTCATTCTTTAGATGGGGTGTAATCTCACTCTTTAGATGGGTTGTAATCTCACTCTTTAGATGGGGTGTAATGTCACTCTTTAGATGGAGTGTAATCTCACTCTTTAGATGGGGTGTAATCTCACTCTTTAGATGGGGTGTAATCTCACTCTTTAGATGGAGTGTAATCTCACTCTTTAGATGGGGTGTAATCTCATTCTTTAGATGGGGTGTAATCTCACTCTTTTGATGGGGTGTAATCTCACTCTTTAGACGGGGTGTAATCTCACTCTTTAGATGGAGTGTAATCTCACTCTTTAGATGGAGTGTAATCTCACTCTTTAGATGGGGGGTAATCTCACTCTTTAGATGGGGTGTAATCTCACTCCTTAGATGGAGTGTAATCTCACTCTTTAGATGGGGTGTAATCTCACTCTTTAGATGGGGTGTAATCTCACTCTTTAGATGGAGTGTAATCTCACGCTTTAGATGGAGTGTAATCTCACTCTTTAGATGGGGTGTAATCTCACTCTTTAGATGGAGTGTAATCTCACTCTTTAGATGGGGTGTAATCTCACTCTTTAGATGGGGTGTAATCTCACTCTTTAGATGGGGTGTAATCTCGCTCTTTAGATGGGGTGTAATCTCACTCTCATGATGGGGTGTAATCTCACACTTTAGATGGATTGCAATCTCACTCTTTAGATGGGGTGTCATCTCACTCTTTAGATGGGGTGTAATCTCACTCTTTGATGGAGTGTAATCTCACTCTTTAGATAGGGTGCAATCTCACTCTTTAGATGGGGTGTAATCTCACTCTTTAGATGGGGTGTAATCTCACTCTTTAGATGGGGTGTAATCTCACTCTTTAGATGGGGTGTAATCTCACTCTTTAGATGGGGTGTAATCTCACTCTTTAGATAGGGTGCAATCTCACTCTTTAGATGGGGTGTAATCTCACTCTGTAGATGGGGTGCAATCTCACTCTTTAGATAGGGTGCAATCTCACTCTTTAGATGGGGTGTAATCTCACTCTGTAGATGGGGTGCAATCTCACTCTTTAGATGGGGTGTAATCTCACTCTGTAGATGGGGTGCAATCTCACTCTTTAGATGGGGTGTAATCTCACTCTGTAGATGGGGTGCAATCTCACTCTTTAGATGGGGTGTAAACTCACTCTTTAGACGGGGTGTAATCTCACTCTTTAGATGGGGTGTAATCTCACTCTTTAGATAGGGTGCAATCTCACTCTTTAGATGGGGTGTAAACTCACTCTTTAGATGGGGTGTAATCTGACTCTTTAGATTGGGTGTAATCTCACTCTTTAGATGGAGTGTAATCTCACTCTTTAGACGCGGTGTAATCTCACTCTTTAGATGGGGTGTAATCTCACTCTTTAGATGGAGTGTAATCTCACTCTTTGGATGGAGTGTAATCTCACTCTTTAGATGGGGTGTAATCTCACTCTTTAGATGGGGTGCAATCTCACTCTTTAGATGGAGTGTAATCTCACTCTTTAGATGGGGTGTAATCTCACTCTTTAGATGGTGTGTAATCTCACTCTTTAGATGGGGTGTAATCTCACTCTTTAGATGGGGTGTAATCTCACTCTTTAGATAGGGTGCAATCTCACTCTTTAGATGGGGTGTAATCTCACTCTGTAGATGGGGTGCAATCTCACTCTTTAGATAGGGTGCAATCTCACTCTTTAGATGGGGTGTAAACTCACTCTTTAGATGGAGTGTAATCTCACTCTTTAGATGGAGTGTAATCTCACTCTTTAGATGGGGTGTAATCTCACTCTTTAGATGGGGTGTAATCTCACTCTTTAGATGGGGTGTAATCTCACTCTTTAGATGGGGTGTAATCTCACTCTTTAGATGGAGTGTAATCTCACTCTGTAGATGGGGTGTAATCTCACTCTTTAGATAGGGTGCAATCTCACTCTTTAGATGGGGTGTAAACTCACTCTTTAGATGGGGTGTAATCTCACTCTTTCGATAGGGTGTAATCTCACTCTTTAGATGGGGTGTAAACTCACTCTTTAGATGGGGTGTAATCTCACTCTTTAGATGGAGTGTAATCTCACTCTTTAGATGGGGTGTAAACTCACTCTTTAGATGGGCTGTAAACTCACTCTTTAGATGGGGTGTAATCTCACTCTTTAGATGGAGTGTAATCTCACTCTTTAGATGGGGTGTAAACTCACTCTTTAGATGGGGTGTAAACTCACTCTTTAGATGGGGTGTAATCTCACTCTTTAGATGGGGTGTAATCTCACTCTTTAGATGGAGTGTAATCTCACTCTTTTGATGGGGTGTAATCTCACTCTTTAGATGGGGTGTAAACTCACTCTTTAGATGGGGTGTAATCTCACTCTTTAGATGGGGTGTAAGCTCACTCTTTAGATGGAGTGTAATCTCACTCTTTAGATGGAGTGTAATCTTACTCTTTAGACGCGGTGTAATCTCACTCTTTAGATGGAGTGTAATCTCACTCTTTAGATGGGGTGTAATCTCACTCTTTAGATGGGGTGTAAACTCACTCTTTAGATGGGGTGTAATCTCACTCTTTAGATGGGGTGTAAGCTCACTCTTTAGATGGAGTGTAATCTCACTCTTTAGATGGAGTGTAATCTCACTCTTTAGACGCGGTGTAATCTCACTCTTTAGATGGAGTGTAATCTCACTCTTTAGATGGAGTGTAATCTCACTCTTTAGATGGGGTGTAATCTCACTCTTTAGATGGGGTGCAATCTCACTCTTTAGATGGTGTGTAATCTCACTCTTTAGATGGGGTGTAATCTCACTCTTTAGATGGGGTGTAATCTCACTCTTTCGATGGAGTGTAATCTCACTCTTTAGATGGAGTGTAATCTCACTCTTTAGATGGGGTGTAATCTCACGCTTTAGATGGACTGTAATCGCACTCTTTAGATGGAGTGTAATCTCACTCTTTAGATGGGGTGTAATCTCACTCTTTAGATGGGGTGTAATCTCACGCTTTAGATGGACTGTAATCGCACTCTTTAGATGGAGTGTAATCTCACTCTTTAGATGGGGTGTAATCTCACTCTTTAGATGGAGTGTAATCTCACTCTTTAGATGGAGTGTAATCTCACTCTTTAGATGGGGTGTAAGCTCACTCTTTAGATGGAGTGTAATCTCACTCTTTAGATGGAGTGTAATCTCACTCTTTAGATGGGGTGTAATCTCACACTTTAGATGGGGTGTAATCTCACTCTTTAGATGAAGTGTAATCTCACTCTTTAGATGGGGTGTAAGCTCACTCTTTAGATGGAGTGTAATCTCACTCTTTAGATGGAGTGTAATCTCACTCTTTAGATGGGGTGTAATCTCACTCTTTAGATGGGGTGCAATCTCACTCTTTAGATGGAGTGTAATCTCACTCTTTAGATGGGGTGTAATCTCACTCTTTAGATGGGGTGCAATCTCACTCTTTAGATGGAGTGTAATCTCACTCTTTAGATGGGGTGTAATCTCACTCTTTGGTTGGGGTGTAATCTCACTCTTTAGATGGAGTGTAATCTCACTCTTTAGATGGGGTGTAATCTCACTCTTTAGATGGAGTGTAATCTCACTCTTTAGATGGGGTGCAATCTCACTCTTTAGATGGAGTGTAATCTCACTCTTTAGATGGGGTGTAATCTCACTCCTTAGATGGAGTGTAATCTCACTCTTTAGATGGAGTGTAATCTCACTCTTTAGATGGAGTGTAATCTCACTCTTTAGATGGGGTGCAATCTCACTCTTTAGATGGAGTGTAATCTCAATCTTTAGATGGAGTGTAATCTCACTCTTTAGATGGGGTGCAATCTCACTCTTTAGATGGAGTGTAATCTCACTCTTTAGATGGGGTGAAATCTCACTCTTTAGATGGGGTGTAATCTCACTCTTTAGATGGGGTGTAATCTCACTCTTTAGATGGGGTGCAATCTCACTCATTAGATGTAGTGTAATCTCACTCTCAGATGGGGTGTATTCTCACTCTTTAGATGGAGTGTAATCTCACACTTTAGATGGGGTGTAATCTCACTCTTTAGATGGGGTGTAATCTCACTCTTTAGATGGGGTGCAATCTCACTCATTAGATGTAGTGTAATCTCACTCTCAGATGGGGTGTATTCTCACTCTTTAGATGGAGTGTAATCTCACACTTTAGATGGGGTGTAATCTCACTCCTTAGATGGAGTGTAATCTCACTCTTTAGATGGAGTGTAATCTCACTCTTTAGATGGAGTGTAATCTCACTCTTTAGATGGGGTGCAATCTCACTCTTTAGATGGAGTGTAATCTCACTCTTTAGATGGAGTGTAATCTCACTCTTTAGATGGGGTGCAATCTCACTCTTTAGATGGAGTGTAATCTCACTCTTTAGATGGGGTGAAATCTCACTCTTTAGATGGGTTGTAATCTCACTCTTTTGATGGGGTGTAATCTCACTCTTTAGACGGGGTGTAATCTCACTCTTTAGATGGAGTGTAATCTCACTCTTTAGATGGAGTGTAATCTCACTCTTTAGATGGGGGGTAATCTCACTCTTTAGATGGGGTGTAATCTCACTCCTTAGATGGAGTGTAATCTCACTCTTTAGATGGGGTGTAATCTCACTCTTTAGATGGGGTGTAATCTCACTCTTTAGATGGAGTGTAATCTCACGCTTTAGATGGAGTGTAATCTCACTCTTTAGATGGGGTGTAATCTCACTCTTTAGATGGAGTGTAATCTCACTCTTTAGATGGGGTGTAATCTCACTCTTTAGATGGGGTGTAATCTCACTCTTTAGATGGGGTGTAATCTCGCTCTTTAGATGGGGTGTAATCTCACTCTCATGATGGGGTGTAATCTCACACTTTAGATGGATTGCAATCTCACTCTTTAGATGGGGTGTCATCTCACTCTTTAGATGGGGTGTAATCTCACTCTTTGATGGAGTGTAATCTCACTCTTTAGATAGGGTGCAATCTCACTCTTTAGATGGGGTGTAATCTCACTCTTTAGATGGGGTGTAATCTCACTCTTTAGATGGGGTGTAATCTCACTCTTTAGATAGGGTGCAATCTCACTCTTTAGATGGGGTGTAATCTCACTCTGTAGATGGGGTGCAATCTCACTCTTTAGATAGGGTGCAATCTCACTCTTTAGATGGGGTGTAATCTCACTCTGTAGATGGGGTGCAATCTCACTCTTTAGATGGGGTGTAATCTCACTCTGTAGATGGGGTGCAATCTCACTCTTTAGATGGGGTGTAATCTCACTCTGTAGATGGGGTGCAATCTCACTCTTTAGATGGGGTGTAAACTCACTCTTTAGACGGGGTGTAATCTCACTCTTTAGATGGGGTGTAATCTCACTCTTTAGATAGGGTGCAATCTCACTCTTTAGATGGGGTGTAAACTCACTCTTTAGATGGGGTGTAATCTCACTCTTTAGATTGGGTGTAATCTCACTCTTTAGATGGAGTGTAATCTCACTCTTTAGACGCGGTGTAATCTCACTCTTTAGATGGGGTGTAATCTCACTCTTTAGATGGAGTGTAATCTCACTCTTTGGATGGAGTGTAATCTCACTCTTTAGATGGGGTGTAATCTCACTCTTTAGATGGGGTGCAATCTCACTCTTTAGATGGAGTGTAATCTCACTCTTTAGATGGGGTGTAATCTCACTCTTTAGATGGTGTGTAATCTCACTCTTTAGATGGGGTGTAATCTCACTCTTTAGATGGGGTGTAATCTCACTCTTTAGATAGGGTGCAATCTCACTCTTTAGATGGGGTGTAATCTCACTCTGTAGATGGGGTGCAATCTCACTCTTTAGATAGGGTGCAATCTCACTCTTTAGATGGGGTGTAAACTCACTCTTTAGATGGAGTGTAATCTCACTCTTTAGATGGAGTGTAATCTCACTCTTTAGATGGGGTGTAATCTCACTCTTTAGATGGGGTGTAATCTCACTCTTTAGATGGGGTGTAATATCACTCTTTAGATGGGGTGTAATCTCACTCTTTAGATGGGGTGTAATCTCACTCTTTAGATGGGGTGTAATCTCACTCTTTCGATGGAGTGTAATCTCACTCTGTAGATGGGGTGTAATCTCACTCTTTAGATAGGGTGCAATCTCACTCTTTAGATGGGGTGTAAACTCACTCTTTAGATGGGGTGTAATCTCACTCTTTAGATAGGGTGTAATCTCACTCTTTAGATGGGGTGTAAACTCACTCTTTAGATGGGGTGTAATCTCACTCTTTAGATGGGGTGTAATCTCACTCTTTAGATGGAGTGTAATCTCACTCTTTAGATGGGGTGTAAACTCACTCTTTAGATGGGGTGTAAACTCACTCTTTAGATGGGGTGTAATCTCACTCTTTAGATGGAGTGTAATCTCACTCTTTAGATGGGGTGTAAACTCACTCTTTAGATGGGGTGTAAACTCACTCTTTAGATGGGGTGTAATCTCACTCTTTAGATGGGGTGTAATCTCACTCTTTAGATGGAGTGTAATCTCACTCTTTTGATGGGGTGTAATCTCACTCTTTAGATGGGGTGTAAACTCACTCTTTAGATGGGGTGTAATCTCACTCTTTAGATGGGGTGTAAGCTCACTCTTTAGATGGAGTGTAATCTCACTCTTTAGATGGAGTGTAATCTCACTCTTTAGACGCGGTGTAATCTCACTCTTTAGATGGAGTGTAATCTCACTCTTTAGATGGAGTGTAATCTCACTCTTTAGATGGGGTGTAATCTCACTCTTTAGATGGGGTGCAATCTCACTCTTAAATGGTGTGTAATCTCACTCTTTAGATGGGGTGTAATCTCACTCTTTCGATGGAGTGTAATCTCACTCTTTAGATGGAGTGTAATCTCACTCTTTAGATGGGGTGTAATCTCACGCTTTAGATGGACTGTAATCGCACTCTTTAGATGGAGTGTAATCTCACTCTTTAGATGGGGTGTAATCTCACTCTTTAGATGGGGTGTAATCTCACGCTTTAGATGGACTGTAATCGCACTCTTTAGATGGAGTGTAATCTCACTCTTTAGATGGGGTGTAATCTCACTCTTTAGATGGAGTGTAATCTCACACTTTAGATGGGGTGTAATCTCACTCTTTAGATGGAGTGTAATCTCACTCTTTAGATGGGGTGTAATCTCACTCTTTAGATGGAGTGTAATCTCACTCTTTAGATGGGGTGCAATCTCACTCTTTAGATGGAGTGTGATCTCACTCTTTAGATGGGGTGTAATCTCACTCCTTAGATGGAGTGTAATCTCACTCTTTAGATGGAGTGTAATCTCACTCTTTAGATGGAGTGTAATCTCACTCTTTAGATGGGGTGCAATCTCACTCTTTAGATGGAGTGTAATCTCACTCTTTAGATGGAGTGTAATCTCACTCTTTAGATGGGGTGCAATCTCACTCTTTAGATGGAGTGTAATCTCACTCTTTAGATGGGGTGAAATCTCACTCTTTAGATGGGGTGTAATCTCACTCTTTAGATGGGGTGTAATCTCACTCTTTAGATGGGGTGCAATCTCACTCATTAGATGTAGTGTAATCTCACTCTCAGATGGGGTGTATTCTCACTCTTTAGATGGAGTGTAATCTCACACTTTAGATGGGGTGTAATCTCACTCTTTAGATGGGGTGTAATCTCACTCTTTAGATGGGGTGTATTCTCACTCATTAGATGTAGTGTAATCTCACTCTCAGATGGGGTGTATTCTCACACTTTAGATGGGGTGTAATCTCACTCCTTAGATGGAGTGTAATCTCACTCTTTAGATGGAGTGTAATATCACTCTTTAGATGGAGTGTAATCTCACTCTTTAGATGGGGTGCAATCTCACTCTTTAGATGGAGTGTAATCTCACTCTTTAGATGGAGTGTAATCTCACTCTTTAGATGGGGTGCAATCTCACTCTTTAGATGGAGTGTAATCTCACTCTTTAGATGGGGTGAAATCTCACTCTTTAGATGGGGTGTAATCTCACTCTTTAGATGGAGTGTAATCTCACTCTTTAGATGGGGTGCAATCTCACTCTTTAGATGGAGTGTAATCTCACTCTTTAGATGGAGTGTAATCTCACTCTTTAGATGGGGTGCAATCTCACTCTTTAGATGGAGTGTAATCTCACTCTTTAGATGGGGTGAAATCTCACTCTTTAGATGGAGTGTAATCTCACTCTTTAGATGGGGTGTAATCTCACTCTTTAGATGGGGTGTAATCTCACCCTTTATATGGAGTGCAATCTCACTCTTTAGATGGAGTGCAATCTCACTCATTAGATGGAGTGTAATCTCACTCTTTAGATGGGGTGTAATCTCAATCTTTAGATGGGGTGTAATCTCACTCTTTAGATGGGGTGTAATCTCACTCTTTAGATGGGGTGTAATCTCACTCTTTAGATGGGGTGTAATCTCACTCTTTAGATGGGGTGTAATCTCACACTTTAGATGGGGTGTAATCTCACTCTTTAGATGGGGTGTAATCTCACTCTTTAGATGGGGTGTAATCTCACACTTTAGATGGGGTGTAATCTCACTCTTTACATGGGGTGCAATCTCACTCTTTAGATGGGGTGTAATCTCACTCTTTAGATGGGGTGTAATCTCACTCTTTAGATGGGGTGTAATCTCACACTTTAGATGGGGTGTAATCTCACTACTTAGATGGGGTGTAATCTCACTCTTTAGATGGGGTGTAATCTCACACTTTAGATGGAGTGTAATATCACTCATTAGATGCGGTGTAATCTCACTCTTTAGATGGGGTGTAATCTCACACTGTAGATGGGGTGTAATCTCACTCTTTAGATGGGGTGTAATCTCACTCTTTGGATGTAGTGTAATCTCACTCTTTAGATGGGGTGTAATCTCACTCTTTAGATGGGGTGTAATCTCACTCTTTAGATGGAGTGTAATCTCACTCTTTAGATGGAGATTAATCTCACACTTTAGATGGGGTGTAATCTGACTCTTTAGATGGGGTGTAATCTCACTCTTTAGATGGGGTGTAATCTCACTCTTTAGATGGGGTGTAATCTCACTCTTTAGATGGAGATTAATCTCACACTTTAGATGGGGTGTTATCTCACTCTTTAGTTGGGATGTAATCTCACTCTTTAGATGGGATGTAATCTCACTCTTTAGATGGAGTGTAATCTCACTCTTTAGATGGGGTGTAATCTCACTCTTTAGATGGGGTGTAATCTCACTCTTTAGATGGGGTGTAATCTCACTCTTTAGATGGGGTGTAATCTCACCCTTTATATGGAGTGCAATCTCACTCTTTAGATGGAGTGCAATCTCACTCTTTAGATGGGGTGTAATCTCACCCTTTATATGGAGTGCAATCTCACTCTTTAGATGGAGTGCAATCTCACTCTTTATATGGAGTGCAATCTCACTCTTTAGATGGAGTGCAATCTCACTCTTTAGATGGGGTGTAATCTCACTCTTTTGATGGGGTCTAACCTCACTCTTTAGATGGAGTGTAATCTCACTCTTTAGATGGGGTGTAATCTCACTCTTTAGATGGGGTGTAATCTCACTCTTTAGATGGGGTGTAATCTCACTCTTGAGATGGAGTGTAATCTCACTCTTTAGATGGGATGTAATCTCACTCTTTAGATGGGGTGTAATCTCACTCTTTAGATGGGGTGTAATCTCACTCTTTAGATGGGGTGTAATCTCACTCTTTAGATGGAGTGTAATCTCACTCTTTAGATGGGGTGTAATCTCACTCTTTAGATGGGGTGTAATCTCACTCTTTAGATGGGGTGTAATCTCTCTCTTTAGAAGGGGTGTAATCTCACCCTTTAGATGGGGTGCAATCTCACTCTTTAGATGGAGTGTAATCTCACTCATTAGATGGAGTGTAATCTCACTCTTTAGATGGGGTGTAATCTCAATCTTTAGATGGGGTGTAATCTCACTCTTTAGATGGGGTGTAATCTCACTCTTTAGATGGGGTGTAATCTCACTCTTTAGATGGGGTGTAATCTCACTCTTTAGATGGGGTGTAATCTCACACTTTAGATGGGGTGTAATCTCACTCTTTAGATGGGGTGCAATCTCACTCTTTAGATGGGGTGTAATCTCACTCTTTAGATGGGGTGTAATCTCACTCTTTAGATGGGGTGTAATCTCACACTTTAGATGGGGTGTAATCTCACTACTTAGATGGGGTGTAATCTCACTCTTTAGATGGGGTGTAATCTCACACTTTAGATGGAGTGTAATATCACTCATTAGATGCGGTGTAATCTCACTCTTTAGATGGGGTGTAATCTCACACTGTAGATGGGGTGTAATCTCACTCTTTAGATGGGGTGTAATCTCACTCTTTGGATGGAGTGTAATCTCACTCTTTAGATGGGGTGTAATCTCACTCTTTAGATGGGGTGTAATCTCACTCTTTAGCTGGGGTGTAATCTCACTCTTTAGATGGGGTGTAATCTCACTCGTTAGATGGGGTGTAATCTCACTCTTTAGATGGGGTGTAATCTCACTCTTTAGATGGGGTGTAATCTCACTCTTTAGCTGGGGTGTAATCTCACTCTTTAGATGGGGTGTAATCTCACTCTTTAGATGGGGTGTAATCTCACTCTTTAGATGGGGTGTAATCTCACTCTTTAGATGGGGTGTAATCTCACTCTTTAGATGGGGTGTAATCTCACTCTTTAGCTGGGGTGTAATCTCACTCTTTAGATGGGGTGTAATCTCACTCTTTAGATGGGGTGTAATCTCACTCGTTAGATGGGGTGTAATCTCACTCTTTAGATGGGGTGTAATCTCACTCTTTTGATGGGGTTTAATCTCACTCTTTAGATGGGGTGTAATCTCACTCTTTAGATGGGGTGTAATCTCACTCTTTAGATGGGGTGTAATCTCACACTTTAGATGGGGTGTAATCTCACTCTTTAGATGGGGTGTAATCTCACTCTTTAGATGGGGTGTAATCTCACTCTTTAGATGGGGTGTAATCTCACTCTTTAGATGGGGTGTAATCTCACTCCTTAGATGGGGTGTAATCTCACTCTTTAGATGGAGTGTAATCTCACTCTTAAAATGGGGTGTAATCTCACTCTTTAGATGGGGTGTAATCTCACTCTTTAGATGGGGTGTAATCTCACTCTTTAGATGGAGTGTAATCTCACTCTTTAGATGGGGTGTAATCTCACTCTTTAGATGGGGTGTAATCTCACTCTTTAGATGGGGTGTAATCTCACTCTTTAGATGGAGTGTAATCTCACTCTTTAGATGGGGTGTAATCTCACTCTTTAGATGGGGTGTAATCTCACTCTTTAGATGGGGTGTAATCTCAATCTTTAGATGGGGTGTAATCTCACTCTTTAGATGGGGTGTAATCTCACTCTTTAGATGGGGTGTAATCTCACTCTTTAGATGGGGTGTTATCTCACTCTTTAGATGGGGTGTAATCTCACTCTTTAGATGGGGTGTAATCTCACTCTTTAGATGGGGTGTAATCTCACCCTTTATATGGAGTGTAATCTCACTCTTTAGATGGGGTGTAATCTCACTCTTTAGATGAGGTGTAATCTCACTCGTTAGATGGGGTGTAATCTCACTCTATAGATGGGGTGTAATCTCACTCTTTAGATGGGGTGTAATCTCACCCTTTATATGGAGTGCAATCTCACTCTTTAGATGGGGTGTAATCTCACTCTTTAGATGGGGTCTAACCTCACTCTTTAGATGGGGTGTAATCTCACTCTTTAGATGGGGTGTAATCTCACTCTTTAGATGGAGTGTAATCTGACTCTTTAGATGGGGTGTAATCTCACTCTTTAGATGGGGTGTAATCTCACTCTTTAGATGGGGTGTAATCTCACTCTTTAGATGGGGTGTAATCTCACTCTTTAGATGGGGTGTAATCTCACTCTTTAGATGGGGTGTAATCTCACTCTTTAGATGGGGTGTAATCTCACACTTTAGATGGGGTGTAATCTCACTCCTTAGATGGGGTGTAATCTCACTCTTTAGATGGGGTGTAATCTCACACTTTAGATGGAGTGTAATATCACTCATTAGATGCGGTGTAATCTCACTCTTTAGATGGGGTGTAATCTCACACTGTAGATGGGGTGTAATCTCACTCTTTAGATGGGGTGTAACCTCACTCTTTAGATGGAGTGTAATCTCACTCTTTAGATGGGGTGTAATCTCACTCTTTAGATGGGGTGTAATCTCACTCTTTAGCTGGGGTGTAATCTCACTCTTTAGATGGGGTGTAATCTCACTCTTTAGATGGGGTGTAATCTCACTCGTTAGATGGGGTGTAATCTCACTCTTTAGATGGGGTGTCATCTCACTCTTTTGATGGGGTGTAATCTCACTCTTTAGATGGGGTGTAATCTCACTCTTTAGATGGGGTGTAATCTCACTCTTTAGATGGGGTGTAATCTCACACTTTAGATGGGGTGTAATCTCACTCTTTAGATGGGGTGTAATCTCACTCTTTAGATGGGGTGTAATCTCACACTTTAGATGGGGTGTAATCTCACTCTTAAAATGGGGTGTAATCTCACTCTTTAGATGGGGTGTAATCTCACTCTTTAGATGGGGTGTAATCTCACTCTTTAGATGGAGTGTAATCTCACTCTTTAGATGGGGTGTAATCTCACTCTTTAGATGGGGTGTAATCTCACTCTTTAGATGGGGTGTAATCTCACTCTTTAGATGGAGTGTAATCTCACTCTTTAGATGGGATGTAATCTCACTCTTTAGATGGGGTGTAATCTCACTCTTTAGATGGGGTGTAATCTCAATCTTTAGATGGGGTGTAGTCTCACTCTTTAGATGGGGTGTAATCTCACTCTTTAGATGGGGTGTAATCTCACTCTTTAGATGGGGTGTAATCTCACTCTTTAGATGCGGTGTTATCTCACTCTTTAGATGGGGTGTAATCTCACTCTTTAGATGGGGTGTAATCTCACTCTTTAGATGGGGTGTAATCTCACTCTTTAGATGGAGATTAATCTCACACTTTAGATGGGGTGTTATCTCACTCTTTAGTTGGGATGTAATCTCACTCTTTAGATGGGATGTAATCTCACTCTTTAGATGGAGTGTAATCTCACTCTTTAGATGGGGTGTAATCTCACTCTTTAGATGGGGTGTAATCTCACTCGTTAGATGGGGTGTAATCTCACTCTTTAGATGGGGTGTAATCTCACTGTTTAGATGGGGTGTAATCTCACTCTTTAGATGGGGTCTAACCTCACTCTTTAGATGGAGTGTAATCTCACTCTTTAGATGGGGTGTAATCTCTCTCTTTAGAAGGGGTGTAATCTCACTCTTTAGATGGGGTGTAATCTCACTCATTAGATGGGGTGTAATCTCACTCTTTAGATGGAGTGTAATCTCACTCTTTAGATGGGGTGTAATCTCACTCTTTAGATGGGGTGTAATCTCACTCTTTAGATGGGGTGTAATCTCACTCTTTAGATGGGGTGTAATCTCTCTCTTTAGAAGGGGTGTAATCTCACCCTTTAGATGGGGTGTAATCTCACTCTTTAGATGGAGTGTAATCTCACTCATTAAATGGAGTGTAATCTCACTCTTTAGATGGGGTGTAATCTCAATCTTTAGATGGGGTGTAATCTCACTCTTTAGATGGGGTGTAATCTCACTCTTTAGATGGGGTGTAATCTCACTCTTTAGATGGGGTGTAATCTCACTCTTTAGATGGGGTGTAATCTCACTCTTTAGATGGGGTGTAATCTCACACTTTAGATGGGGTGTAATCTCACTCTTTAGATGGGGTGTAATCTCAATCTTTAGATGGGGTGTAATCTCACTCTTTAGATGGGGTGTAATCTCACTCTTTAGATGGGGTGTAATCTCACTCTTTAGATGCAGATTAATCTCACACTTTAGATGGGGTGTTATCTCACTCTTTAGTTGGGATGTAATCTCACTCTTTAGATGGGATGTCATCTCACTCTTTAGATGGAGTGTAATCTCACTCTTTAGATGGGGTGTAATCTCACTCTTTAGATGGGGTGTAATCTCACTCGTTAGATGGGGTGTAATCTCACTCTTTAGATGGGGTGTGATCTCACTCTTTAGATGGGGTGTAATCTCACTCTTTAGATGGGGTGTAATCTCACTCTTTAGATGGAGTGTAATCTCACTCGTTAGATGGGGTGTAATCTCACTCTTTAGATGGGGTGTAATCTCACTCTTTAGATGGGGTGTAATCTCACTCTTTAGATGGGGTGTAATCTCACCCTTTATATGGAGTGCAATCTCACTCTTTAGATGGAGTGCAATCTCACTCTTTAGATGGGGTGTAATCTCACTCTTTAGATGGGGTCTAACCTCACTCTTTAGATGGAGTGTAATCTCACTCTTTAGATGGGGTGTAATCTCTCTCTTTAGAAGGGGTGTAATCTCACTCTTTAGATGGGGTGTAATCTCACTCTTTAGATGGGGTGTAATCTCACTCTTTAGATGGAGTGTAATCTCACTCTTTAGATGGGGTGTAATCTCACTCTTTAGATGGGGTGTAATCTCACTCTTTAGATGGGGTGTAATCTCACTCTTTAGATGGGGTGTAATCTCACTCTTTTGATGGGGTGTAATCTCACTCTTTAGATGGGGTGTAATCTCACTCTTTAGATGGGGTGTAATCTCACTCTTTAGATGGGGTGTAATCTCACACTTTAGATGGGGTGTAATCTCACTCTTTAGATGGGGTGTAATCTCACTCTTTAGATGGGGTGTAATCTCACTCTTTAGATGGGGTGTAATCTCACTCTTTAGATGGGGTGTAATCTCACTCCTTAGATGGGGTGTAATCTCACTCTTTAGATGGGGTGTAATCTCACACTTTAGATGGGGTGTAATCTCACTCTTAAAATGGGGTGTAATCTCACTCTTTAGATGGGGTGTAATCTCACTCTTTAGATGGGGTGTAATCTCACTCTTTAGATGGAGTGTAATCTCACTCTTTAGATGGGGTGTAATCTCACTCTTTAGATGGGGTGTAATCTCACTCTTTAGATGGAGTGTAATCTCACACTTTAGATGGGGTGTAATCTCACTCTTTAGATGGGGTGTAATCTCACTCTTTAGATGGGGTGTAATCTCACTCTTTAGATGGAGTGTTGTCTCACTCTTTAGATGGGGTGTAATCTCACTCTTTAGATGGGGTGTAATCTCTCTCTTTAGAAGGGGTGTAATCTCACCCTTTAGATGGGGTGTAATCTCACTCTTTAGATGGAGTGTAATCTCACTCATTAGATGGAGTGTAATCTCACTCTTTAGATGGGGTGTAATCTCAATCTTTAGATGGGGTGTAATCTCACTCTTTAGATGGGGTGTAATCTCACTCTTTAGATGGGGTGTAATCTCACTCTTTAGATGGGGTGTAATCTCACTCTTTAGATGGGGTGTAATCTCTTTCTTTAGATGGGGTGTCATCTCAATCTTTGGATGGGGTGTAATCTCACTCTTTAGATGGGGTGTAATCTCACACTGTAGATGGGGTGTAATCTCACTCTTTAGATGGGGTGTAACCTCACTCTTTGGATGGAGTGTAATCTCACTCTTTAGATGGGGTGTAATCTCACTCTTTAGATGGGGTGTAATCTCACTCTTTAGATGGGGTGTAATCTCACTCTTTAGATGGAGTGTAATCTCACTCTTTAGATGGGGTGTAATCTCACTCTTTAGATGGGGTGTAATCTCACTCTTTAGATGGGGTGTAATCTCACTCTTTAGATGGAGTGTAATCTCACTCTTTAGATGGGATGTAATCTCACTCTTTAGATGGGGTGTAATCTCACTCTTTAGATGGGGTGTAATCTCAATCTTTAGATGGGGTGTAGTCTCACTCTTTAGATGGGGTGTAATCTCACTCTTTAGATGGGGTGTAATCTCACTCTTTAGATGGGGTGTAATCTCACTCTTTAGATGCGGTGTTATCTCACTCTTTAGATGGGGTGTAATCTCACTCTTTAGATGGGGTGTAATCTCACTCTTTAGATGGGGTGTAATCTCACTCTTTAGATGGAGATTAATCTCACACTTTAGATGGGGTGTTATCTCACTCTTTAGTTGGGATGTAATCTCACTCTTTAGATGGGATGTAATCTCACTCTTTAGATGGAGTGTAATCTCACTCTTTAGATGGGGTGTAATCTCACTCTTTAGATGGGGTGTAATCTCACTCGTTAGATGGGGTGTAATCTCACTCTTTAGATGGGGTGTAATCTCACTGTTTAGATGGGGTGTAATCTCACTCTTTAGATGGGGTCTAACCTCACTCTTTAGATGGAGTGTAATCTCACTCTTTAGATGGGGTGTAATCTCTCTCTTTAGAAGGGGTGTAATCTCACTCTTTAGATGGGGTGTAATCTCACTCATTAGATGGGGTGTAATCTCACTCTTTAGATGGGGTGTAATCTCACTCTTTAGATGGGGTGTAATCTCACTCTTTAGATGGAGTGTTGTCTCACTCTTTAGATGGGGTGTAATCTCACTCTTTAGATGGGGTGTAATCTCTCTCTTTAGAAGGGGTGTAATCTCACCCTTTAGATGGGGTGTAATCTCACTCTTTAGATGGAGTGTAATCTCACTCATTAGATGGAGTGTAATCTCACTCTTTAGATGGGGTGTAATCTCAATCTTTAGATGGGGTGTAATCTCACTCTTTAGATGGGGTGTAATCTCACTCTTTAGATGGGATGTAATCTCACTCTTTAGATGGGGTGTAATCTCACTCTTTAGATGGGGTGTAATCTCTTTCTTTAGATGGGGTGTCATCTCAATCTTTGGATGGGGTGTAATCTCACTCTTTAGATGGGGTGTAATCTCACACTGTAGATGGGGTGTAATCTCACTCTTTAGATGGGGTGTAACCTCACTCTTTGGATGGAGTGTAATCTCACTCTTTAGATGGGGTGTAATCTCACTCTTTAGATGGGGTGTAATCTCACTCTTTAGATGGAGTGTAATCTCACTCTTTAGATGGGGTGTAATCTCACTCTTTAGATGGGGTGTAATCTCACTCTTTAGATGGGGTGTAATCTCACTCTTTAGATGGAGTGTAATCTCACTCTTTAGATGGGATGTAATCTCACTCTTTAGATGGGGTGTAATCTCACTCTTTAGATGGGGTGTAATCTCAATCTTTAGATGGGGTGTAGTCTCACTCTTTAGATGGGGTGTAATCTCACTCTTTAGATGGGGTGTAATCTCACTCTTTAGATGGGGTGTAATCTCACTCTTTAGATGCGGTGTTATCTCACTCTTTAGATGGGGTGTAATCTCACTCTTTAGATGGGGTGTAATCTCACTCTTTAGATGGGGTGTAATCTCACTCTTTAGATGGAGATTAATCTCACACTTTAGATGGGGTGTTATCTCACTCTTTAGTTGGGATGTAATCTCACTCTTTAGATGGGATGTAATCTCACTCTTTAGATGGAGTGTAATCTCACTCTTTAGATGGGGTGTAATCTCACTCTTTAGATGGGGTGTAATCTCACTCTTTAGATGGGGTGTAATCTCACTCTTTAGATGGGGTGTTATCTCACTCTTTAGATGGGGTGTAATCTCACTCTTTAGATGGGGTGTAATCTCACTCTTTAGATGGGGTGTAATCTCACTTTTTAGATGGAGATTAATCTCACAGTTTAGATGGGGTGTTATCTCACTCTTTATTTGGGATGTAATCTCACTCTTTAGATGGGATGTAATCTCACTCTTTAGATGGAGTGTAATCTCACTCTTTAGATGGGGTGTAATCTCACTCTTTAGATGAGGTGTAATCTCACTCGTTAGATGGGGTGTAATCTCACTCTATAGATGGGGTGTAATCTCACTCTTTAGATGGGGTGTAATCTCACCCTTTATATGGAGTGCAATCTCACTCTTTAGATGGAGTGCAATCTCACTCTTTAGATGGGGTGTAATCTCACTCTTTAGATGGGGTCTAACCTCACTCTTTAGATGGGGTGTAATCTCACTCTTTAGATGGGGTGTAATCTCACTCTTTAGATGGAGTGTAATCTCACTCTTTAGATGGGGTGTAATCTCACTCTTTAGATGGGGTGTAATCTCACTCTTTAGATGGGGTGTAATCTCACTCTTTAGATGGGGTGTAATCTCACTCTTTAGATGGGGTGTAATCTCACTCTTTAGATGGGGTGTAATCTCACTCTTTAGATGGGGTGTAATCTCACTCTTTAGATGGGGTGTAATCTCACACTTTAGATGGGGTGTAATCTCACTCTTTAGATGGGGTGTAATCTCACTCTTTAGATGGGGTGTAATCTCACTCTTTAGATGGGGTGTAATCTCACACTTTAGATGGGGTGTAATCTCACTCTTTAGATGGGGTCTAACCTCACTCTTTAGATGGGGTGTAATCTCACTCTTTAGATGGGGTGTAATCTCACTCTTTAGATGGAGTGTAATCTCACTCTTTAGATGGGGTGTAATCTCACTCTTTAGATGGGGTGTAATCTCACTCTTTAGATGGGGTGTAATCTCACTCTTTAGATGGGGTGTAATCTCACTCTTTAGATGGGGTGTAATCTCACTCTTTAGATGGGGTGTAATCTCACTCTTTAGATGGGGTGTAATCTCACTCTTTAGATGGGGTGTAATCTCACTCTTTAGATGGGGTGTAATCTCACTCTTTAGATGGGGTGTAATCTCACTCTTTAGATGGGGTGTAATCTCACACTTTAGATGGGGTGTAATCTCACTCTTTAGATGGGATGTAATCTCACTCTTTAGATGGAGTGTAATCTCACTCTTTAGATGGGGTGTAATCTCACTCTTTAGATGGGGTGTAATCTCACTCTTTAGATGGGGTGTAATCTCACTCTTTAGATGGGGTGTTATCTCACTCTTTAGATGGGGTGTAATCTCACTCTTTAGATGGGGTGTAATCTCACTCTTTAGATGGGGTGTAATCTCACTTTTTAGATGGAGATTAATCTCACAGTTTAGATGGGGTGTTATCTCACTCTTTATTTGGGATGTAATCTCACTCTTTAGATGGGATGTAATCTCACTCTTTAGATGGAGTGTAATCTCACTCTTTAGATGGGGTGTAATCTCACTCTTTAGATGAGGTGTAATCTCACTCGTTAGATGGGGTGTAATCTCACTCTATAGATGGGGTGTAATCTCACTCTTTAGATGGGGTGTAATCTCACCCTTTATATGGAGTGCAATCTCACTCTTTAGATGGAGTGCAATCTCACTCTTTAGATGGGGTGTAATCTCACTCTTTAGATGGGGTCTAACCTCACTCTTTAGATGGGGTGTAATCTCACTCTTTAGATGGGGTGTAATCTCACTCTTTAGATGGAGTGTAATCTCACTCTTTAGATGGGGTGTAATCTCACTCTTTAGATGGGGTGTAATCTCACTCTTTAGATGGGGTGTAATCTCACTCTTTAGATGGGGTGTAATCTCACTCTTTAGATGGGGTGTAATCTCACTCTTTAGATGGGGTGTAATCTCACACTTTAGATGGGGTGTAATCTCACTCCTTAGATGGGGTGTAATCTCACTCTTTAGATGGGGTGTAATCTCACACTTTAGATGGAGTGTAATATCACTCATTAGATGCGGTGTAATCTCACTCTTTAGATGGGGTGTAATCTCACACTGTAGATGGGGTGTAATCTCACTCTTTAGATGGGGTGTAACCTCACTCTTTAGATGGAGTGTAATCTCACTCTTTAGATGGGGTGTAATCTCACTCTTTAGATGGGGTGTAATCTCACTCTTTAGCTGGGGTGTAATCTCACTCTTTAGATGGGGTGTAATCTCACTCTTTAGATGGGGTGTAATCTCACTCGTTAGATGGGGTGTAATCTCACTCTTTAGATGGGGTGTCATCTCACTCTTTTGATGGGGTGTAATCTCACTCTTTAGATGGGGTGTAATCTCACTCTTTAGATGGGGTGTAATCTCACTCTTTAGATGGGGTGTAATCTCACACTTTAGATGGGGTGTAATCTCACTCTTTAGATGGGGTGTAATCTCACTCTTTAGATGGGGTGTAATCTCACACTTTAGATGGGGTGTAATCTCACTCTTAAAATGGGGTGTAATCTCACTCTTTAGATGGGGTGTAATCTCACTCTTTAGATGGGGTGTAATCTCACTCTTTAGATGGAGTGTAATCTCACTCTTTAGATGGGGTGTAATCTCACTCTTTAGATGGGGTGTAATCTCACTCTTTAGATGGGGTGTAATCTCACTCTTTAGATGGAGTGTAATCTCACTCTTTAGATGGGATGTAATCTCACTCTTTAGATGGGGTGTAATCTCACTCTTTAGATGGGGTGTAATCTCAATCTTTAGATGGGGTGTAGTCTCACTCTTTAGATGGGGTGTAATCTCACTCTTTAGATGGGGTGTAATCTCACTCTTTAGATGGGGTGTAATCTCACTCTTTAGATGCGGTGTTATCTCACTCTTTAGATGGGGTGTAATCTCACTCTTTAGATGGGGTGTAATCTCACTCTTTAGATGGGGTGTAATCTCACTCTTTAGATGGAGATTAATCTCACACTTTAGATGGGGTGTTATCTCACTCTTTAGTTGGGATGTAATCTCACTCTTTAGATGGGATGTAATCTCACTCTTTAGATGGAGTGTAATCTCACTCTTTAGATGGGGTGTAATCTCACTCTTTAGATGGGGTGTAATCTCACTCGTTAGATGGGGTGTAATCTCACTCTTTAGATGGGGTGTAATCTCACTGTTTAGATGGGGTGTAATCTCACTCTTTAGATGGGGTCTAACCTCACTCTTTAGATGGAGTGTAATCTCACTCTTTAGATGGGGTGTAATCTCTCTCTTTAGAAGGGGTGTAATCTCACTCTTTAGATGGGGTGTAATCTCACTCATTAGATGGGGTGTAATCTCACTCTTTAGATGGAGTGTAATCTCACTCTTTAGATGGGGTGTAATCTCACTCTTTAGATGGGGTGTAATCTCACTCTTTAGATGGGGTGTAATCTCACTCTTTAGATGGGGTGTAATCTCACTCTTTAGATGGGGTGTAATCTCTCTCTTTAGAAGGGGTGTAATCTCACCCTTTAGATGGGGTGTAATCTCACTCTTTAGATGGAGTGTAATCTCACTCATTAAATGGAGTGTAATCTCACTCTTTAGATGGGGTGTAATCTCAATCTTTAGATGGGGTGTAATCTCACTCTTTAGATGGGGTGTAATCTCACTCTTTAGATGGGGTGTAATCTCACTCTTTAGATGGGGTGTAATCTCACTCTTTAGATGGGGTGTAATCTCACTCTTTAGATGGGGTGTAATCTCACACTTTAGATGGGGTGTAATCTCACTCTTTAGATGGGGTGTAATCTCAATCTTTAGATGGGGTGTAATCTCACTCTTTAGATGGGGTGTAATCTCACTCTTTAGATGGGGTGTAATCTCACTCTTTAGATGCAGATTAATCTCACACTTTAGATGGGGTGTTATCTCACTCTTTAGTTGGGATGTAATCTCACTCTTTAGATGGGATGTCATCCCACTCTTTAGATGGAGTGTCATCTCACTCTTTAGATGGGGTGTAATCTCACTCTTTAGATGGGGTGTAATCTCACTCGTTAGATGGGGTGTAATCTCACTCTTTAGATGGGGTGTGATCTCACTCTTTAGATGGGGTGTAATCTCACTCTTTAGATGGGGTGTAATCTCACTCTTTAGATGGAGTGTAATCTCACTCGTTAGATGGGGTGTAATCTCACTCTTTAGATGGGGTGTAATCTCACTCTTTAGATGGGGTGTAATCTCACTCTTTAGATGGGGTGTAATCTCACCCTTTATATGGAGTGCAATCTCACTCTTTAGATGGAGTGCAATCTCACTCTTTAGATGGGGTGTAATCTCACTCTTTAGATGGGGTCTAACCTCACTCTTTAGATGGAGTGTAATCTCACTCTTTAGATGGGGTGTAATCTCTCTCTTTAGAAGGGGTGTAATCTCACTCTTTAGATGGGGTGTAATCTCACTCTTTAGATGGGGTGTAATCTCACTCTTTAGATGGAGTGTAATCTCACTCTTTAGATGGGGTGTAATCTCACTCTTTAGATGGGGTGTAATCTCACTCTTTAGATGGGGTGTAATCTCACTCTTTAGATGGGGTGTAATCTCACTCTTTTGATGGGGTGTAATCTCACTCTTTAGATGGGGTGTAATCTCACTCTTTAGATGGGGTGTAATCTCACTCTTTAGATGGGGTGTAATCTCACACTTTAGATGGGGTGTAATCTCACTCTTTAGATGGGGTGTAATCTCACTCTTTAGATGGGGTGTAATCTCACTCTTTAGATGGGGTGTAATCTCACTCTTTAGATGGGGTGTAATCTCACTCTTTAGATGGGGTGTAATCTCACTCTTTAGATGGGGTGTAATCTCACTCTTTAGATGGGGTGTAATCTCACTCTTTAGATGGAGTGTAATCTCACTCTTTAGATGGGGTGTAATCTCACTCTTTAGATGGGGTGTAATCTCACTCTTTAGATGGGGTGTAATCTCACTCTTTAGATGGAGTGTAATCTCACTCTTTAGATGGGATGTAATCTCACTCTTTAGATGGGGTGTAATCTCACTCTTTAGATGGGGTGTAATCTCAATCTTTAGATGGGGTGTAGTCTCACTCTTTAGATGGGGTGTAATCTCACTCTTTAGATGGGGTGTAATCTCACTCTTTAGATGGGGTGTAATCTCACTCTTTAGATGCGGTGTTATCTCACTCTTTAGTTGGGGTGTAATCTCACTCTTTAGATGGGGTGTAATCTCACTCTTTAGATGGGGTGTAATCTCACTCTTTAGATGGAGATTAATCTCACACTTTAGATGGGGTGTTATCTCACTCTTTAGTTGGGATGTAATCTCACTCTTTAGATGGGATGTAATCTCACTCTTTAGATGGAGTGTAATCTCACTCTTTAGATGGGCTGTAATCTCACTCTTTAGATGGGGTGTAATCTCACTCGTTAGATGGGGTGTAATCTCACTCTTTAGATGGGGTGTAATCTCACTGTTTAGATGGGGTGTAATCTCACTCTTTAGATGGGGTCTAACCTCACTCTTTAGATGGAGTGTAATCTCACTCTTTAGATGGGGTGTAATCTCTCTCTTTAGAAGGGGTGTAATCTCACTCTTTAGATGGGGTGTAATCTCACTCATTAGATGGGGTGTAATCTCACTCTTTAGATGGGGTGTAATCTCACTCTTTAGATGGGGTGTAATCTCACTCTTTAGATGGAGTGTTGTCTCACTCTTTAGATGGGGTGTAATCTCACTCTTTAGATGGGGTGTAATCTCTCTCTTTAGAAGGGGTGTAATCTCACCCTTTAGATGGGGTGTAATCTCACTCTTTAGATGGAGTGTAATCTCACTCATTAGATGGAGTGTAATCTCACTCTTTAGATGGGGTGTAATCTCAATCTTTAGATGGGGTGTAATCTCACTCTTTAGATGGGGTGTAATCTCACTCTTTAGATGGGATGTAATCTCACTCTTTAGATGGGGTGTAATCTCACTCTTTAGATGGGGTGTAATCTCTTTCTTTAGATGGGGTGTCATCTCAATCTTTGGATGGGGTGTAATCTCACTCTTTAGATGGGGTGTAATCTCACACTGTAGATGGGGTGTAATCTCACTCTTTAGATGGGGTGTAACCTCACTCTTTGGATGGAGTGTAATCTCACTCTTTAGATGGGGTGTAATCTCACTCTTTAGATGGGGTGTAATCTCACTCTTTAGATGGAGTGTAATCTCACTCTTTAGATGGGGTGTAATCTCACTCTTTAGATGGGGTGTAATCTCACTCTTTAGATGGGGTGTAATCTCACTCTTTAGATGGAGTGTAATCTCACTCTTTAGATGGGATGTAATCTCACTCTTTAGATGGGGTGTAATCTCACTCTTTAGATGGGGTGTAATCTCAATCTTTAGATGGGGTGTAGTCTCACTCTTTAGATGGGGTGTAATCTCACTCTTTAGATGGGGTGTAATCTCACTCTTTAGATGGGGTGTAATCTCACTCTTTAGATGCGGTGTTATCTCACTCTTTAGATGGGGTGTAATCTCACTCTTTAGATGGGGTGTAATCTCACTCTTTAGATGGGGTGTAATCTCACTCTTTAGATGGAGATTAATCTCACACTTTAGATGGGGTGTTATCTCACTCTTTAGTTGGGATGTAATCTCACTCTTTAGATGGGATGTAATCTCACTCTTTAGATGGAGTGTAATCTCACTCTTTAGATGGGGTGTAATCTCACTCTTTAGATGGGGTGTAATCTCACTCTTTAGATGGGGTGTAATCTCACTCTTTAGATGGGGTGTTATCTCACTCTTTAGATGGGGTGTAATCTCACTCTTTAGATGGGGTGTAATCTCACTCTTTAGATGGGGTGTAATCTCACTTTTTAGATGGAGATTAATCTCACAGTTTAGATGGGGTGTTATCTCACTCTTTATTTGGGATGTAATCTCACTCTTTAGATGGGATGTAATCTCACTCTTTAGATGGAGTGTAATCTCACTCTTTAGATGGGGTGTAATCTCACTCTTTAGATGAGGTGTAATCTCACTCGTTAGATGGGGTGTAATCTCACTCTATAGATGGGGTGTAATCTCACTCTTTAGATGGGGTGTAATCTCACCCTTTATATGGAGTGCAATCTCACTCTTTAGATGGAGTGCAATCTCACTCTTTAGATGGGGTGTAATCTCACTCTTTAGATGGGGTCTAACCTCACTCTTTAGATGGGGTGTAATCTCACTCTTTAGATGGGGTGTAATCTCACTCTTTAGATGGAGTGTAATCTCACTCTTTAGATGGGGTGTAATCTCACTCTTTAGATGGGGTGTAATCTCACTCTTTAGATGGGGTGTAATCTCACTCTTTAGATGGGGTGTAATCTCACTCTTTAGATGGGGTGTAATCTCACTCTTTAGATGGGGTGTAATCTCACTCTTTAGATGGGGTGTAATCTCACACTTTAGATGGGGTGTAATCTCACTCCTTAGATGGGGTGTAATCTCACTCTTTAGATGGGGTGTAATCTCACACTTTAGATGGAGTGTAATATCACTCATTAGATGCGGTGTAATCTCACTCTTTAGATGGGGTGTAATCTCACACTGTAGATGGGGTGTAATCTCACTCTTTAGATGGGGTGTAACCTCACTCTTTAGATGGAGTGTAATCTCACTCTTTAGATGGGGTGTAATCTCACTCTTTAGATGGGGTGTAATCTCACTCTTTAGCTGGGGTGTAATCTCACTCTTTAGATGGGGTGTAATCTCACTCTTTAGATGGGGTGTAATCTCACTCGTTAGATGGGGTGTAATCTCACTCTTTAGATGGGGTGTCATCTCACTCTTTTGATGGGGTGTAATCTCACTCTTTAGATGGGGTGTAATCTCACTCTTTAGATGGGGTGTAATCTCACTCTTTAGATGGGGTGTAATCTCACACTTTAGATGGGGTGTAATCTCACTCTTTAGATGGGGTGTAATCTCACTCTTTAGATGGGGTGTAATCTCACACTTTAGATGGGGTGTAATCTCACTCTTAAAATGGGGTGTAATCTCACTCTTTAGATGGGGTGTAATCTCACTCTTTAGATGGGGTGTAATCTCACTCTTTAGATGGAGTGTAATCTCACTCTTTAGATGGGGTGTAATCTCACTCTTTAGATGGGGTGTAATCTCACTCTTTAGATGGGGTGTAATCTCACTCTTTAGATGGAGTGTAATCTCACTCTTTAGATGGGATGTAATCTCACTCTTTAGATGGGGTGTAATCTCACTCTTTAGATGGGGTGTAATCTCAATCTTTAGATGGGGTGTAGTCTCACTCTTTAGATGGGGTGTAATCTCACTCTTTAGATGGGGTGTAATCTCACTCTTTAGATGGGGTGTAATCTCACTCTTTAGATGCGGTGTTATCTCACTCTTTAGATGGGGTGTAATCTCACTCTTTAGATGGGGTGTAATCTCACTCTTTAGATGGGGTGTAATCTCACTCTTTAGATGGAGATTAATCTCACACTTTAGATGGGGTGTTATCTCACTCTTTAGTTGGGATGTAATCTCACTCTTTAGATGGGATGTAATCTCACTCTTTAGATGGAGTGTAATCTCACTCTTTAGATGGGGTGTAATCTCACTCTTTAGATGGGGTGTAATCTCACTCGTTAGATGGGGTGTAATCTCACTCTTTAGATGGGGTGTAATCTCACTGTTTAGATGGGGTGTAATCTCACTCTTTAGATGGGGTCTAACCTCACTCTTTAGATGGAGTGTAATCTCACTCTTTAGATGGGGTGTAATCTCTCTCTTTAGAAGGGGTGTAATCTCACTCTTTAGATGGGGTGTAATCTCACTCATTAGATGGGGTGTAATCTCACTCTTTAGATGGAGTGTAATCTCACTCTTTAGATGGGGTGTAATCTCACTCTTTAGATGGGGTGTAATCTCACTCTTTAGATGGGGTGTAATCTCACTCTTTAGATGGGGTGTAATCTCACTCTTTAGATGGGGTGTAATCTCTCTCTTTAGAAGGGGTGTAATCTCACCCTTTAGATGGGGTGTAATCTCACTCTTTAGATGGAGTGTAATCTCACTCATTAAATGGAGTGTAATCTCACTCTTTAGATGGGGTGTAATCTCAATCTTTAGATGGGGTGTAATCTCACTCTTTAGATGGGGTGTAATCTCACTCTTTAGATGGGGTGTAATCTCACTCTTTAGATGGGGTGTAATCTCACTCTTTAGATGGGGTGTAATCTCACTCTTTAGATGGGGTGTAATCTCACACTTTAGATGGGGTGTAATCTCACTCTTTAGATGGGGTGTAATCTCAATCTTTAGATGGGGTGTAATCTCACTCTTTAGATGGGGTGTAATCTCACTCTTTAGATGGGGTGTAATCTCACTCTTTAGATGCAGATTAATCTCACACTTTAGATGGGGTGTTATCTCACTCTTTAGTTGGGATGTAATCTCACTCTTTAGATGGGATGTCATCTCACTCTTTAGATGGAGTGTAATCTCACTCTTTAGATGGGGTGTAATCTCACTCTTTAGATGGGGTGTAATCTCACTCGTTAGATGGGGTGTAATCTCACTCTTTAGATGGGGTGTGATCTCACTCTTTAGATGGGGTGTAATCTCACTCTTTAGATGGGGTGTAATCTCACTCTTTAGATGGAGTGTAATCTCACTCGTTAGATGGGGTGTAATCTCACTCTTTAGATGGGGTGTAATCTCACTCTTTAGATGGGGTGTAATCTCACTCTTTAGATGGGGTGTAATCTCACCCTTTATATGGAGTGCAATCTCACTCTTTAGATGGAGTGCAATCTCACTCTTTAGATGGGGTGTAATCTCACTCTTTAGATGGGGTCTAACCTCACTCTTTAGATGGAGTGTAATCTCACTCTTTAGATGGGGTGTAATCTCTCTCTTTAGAAGGGGTGTAATCTCACTCTTTAGATGGGGTGTAATCTCACTCTTTAGATGGGGTGTAATCTCACTCTTTAGATGGAGTGTAATCTCACTCTTTAGATGGGGTGTAATCTCACTCTTTAGATGGGGTGTAATCTCACTCTTTAGATGGGGTGTAATCTCACTCTTTAGATGGGGTGTAATCTCACTCTTTTGATGGGGTGTAATCTCACTCTTTAGATGGGGTGTAATCTCACTCTTTAGATGGGGTGTAATCTCACTCTTTAGATGGGGTGTAATCTCACACTTTAGATGGGGTGTAATCTCACTCTTTAGATGGGGTGTAATCTCACTCTTTAGATGGGGTGTAATCTCACTCTTTAGATGGGGTGTAATCTCACTCTTTAGATGGGGTGTAATCTCACTCCTTAGATGGGGTGTAATCTCACTCTTTAGATGGGGTGTAATCTCACACTTTAGATGGGGTGTAATCTCACTCTTAAAATGGGGTGTAATCTCACTCTTTAGATGGGGTGTAATCTCACTCTTTAGATGGGGTGTAATCTCACTCTTTAGATGGAGTGTAATCTCACTCTTTAGATGGGGTGTAATCTCACTCTTTAGATGGGGTGTAATCTCACTCTTTAGATGGAGTGTAATCTCACACTTTAGATGGGGTGTAATCTCACTCTTTAGATGGGGTGTAATCTCACTCTTTAGATGGGGTGTAATCTCACTCTTCAGATGGAGTGTTGTCTCACTCTTTAGATGGGGTGTAATCTCACTCTTTAGATGGGGTGTAATCTCTCTCTTTAGAAGGGGTGTAATCTCACCCTTTAGATGGGGTGTAATCTCACTCTTTAGATGGAGTGTAATCTCACTCATTAGATGGAGTGTAATCTCACTCTTTAGATGGGGTGTAATCTCAATCTTTAGATGGGGTGTAATCTCACTCTTTAGATGGGGTGTAATCTCACTCTTTAGATGGGGTGTAATCTCACTCTTTAGATGGGGTGTAATCTCACTCTTTAGATGGGGTGTAATCTCTTTCTTTAGATGGGGTGTCATCTCAATCTTTGGATGGGGTGTAATCTCACTCTTTAGATGGGGTGTAATCTCACACTGTAGATGGGGTGTAATCTCACTCTTTAGATGGGGTGTAACCTCACTCTTTGGATGGAGTGTAATCTCACTCTTTAGATGGGGTGTAATCTCACTCTTTAGATGGGGTGTAATCTCACTCTTTAGATGGGGTGTAATCTCACTCTTTAGATGGAGTGTAATCTCACTCTTTAGATGGGGTGTAATCTCACTCTTTAGATGGGGTGTAATCTCACTCTTTAGATGGGGTGTAATCTCACTCTTTAGATGGAGTGTAATCTCACTCTTTAGATGGGATGTAATCTCACTCTTTAGATGGGGTGTAATCTCAATCTTTAGATGGGGTGTAGTCTCACTCTTTAGATGGGGTGTAATCTCACTCTTTAGATGGGGTGTAATCTCACTCTTTAGATGGGGTGTAATCTCACTCTTTAGATGCGGTGTTATCTCACTCTTTAGATGGGGTGTAATCTCACTCTTTAGATGGGGTGTAATCTCACTCTTTAGATGGGGTGTAATCTCACTCTTTAGATGGAGATTAATCTCACACTTTAGATGGGGTGTTATCTCACTCTTTAGTTGGGATGTAATCTCACTCTTTAGATGGGATGTAATCTCACTCTTTAGATGGAGTGTAATCTCACTCTTTAGATGGGGTGTAATCTCACTCTTTAGATGGGGTGTAATCTCACTCGTTAGATGGGGTGTAATCTCACTCTTTAGATGGGGTGTAATCTCACTGTTTAGATGGGGTGTAATCTCACTCTTTAGATGGGGTCTAACCTCACTCTTTAGATGGAGTGTAATCTCACTCTTTAGATGGGGTGTAATCTCTCTCTTTAGAAGGGGTGTAATCTCACTCTTTAGATGGGGTGTAATCTCACTCATTAGATGGGGTGTAATCTCACTCTTTAGATGGGGTGTAATCTCACTCTTTAGATGGGGTGTAATCTCACTCTTTAGATGGAGTGTTGTCTCACTCTTTAGATGGGGTGTAATCTCACTCTTTAGATGGGGTGTAATCTCTCTCTTTAGAAGGGGTGTAATCTCACCCTTTAGATGGGGTGTAATCTCACTCTTTAGATGGAGTGTAATCTCACTCATTAGATGGAGTGTAATCTCACTCTTTAGATGGGGTGTAATCTCAATCTTTAGATGGGGTGTAATCTCACTCTTTAGATGGGGTGTAATCTCACTCTTTAGATGGGATGTAATCTCACTCTTTAGATGGGGTGTAATCTCACTCTTTAGATGGGGTGTAATCTCTTTCTTTAGATGGGGTGTCATCTCAATCTTTGGATGGGGTGTAATCTCACTCTTTAGATGGGGTGTAATCTCACGCTTTAGATGGAGTGTAATCGCACTCTTTAGATGGGGTGTAATATCACTCATTAGATGCGGTGTAATCTCACTCTTTAGATGGGGTGTAATCTCACACTGTAGATGGGGTGTAATCTCACTCTTTAGATGGGGTGTAACCTCACTCTTTGGATGGAGTGTAATCTCACTCTTTAGATGGGGTGTAATCTCACTCTTTAGATGGGGTGTAATCTCACTCTTTAGATGGGGTGTAATCTCACTCTTTAGATGGAGTGTAATCTCACTCTTTAGATGGGGTGTAATCTCACTCTTTAGATGGGGTGTAATCTCACTCTTTAGATGGGGTGTAATCTCAATCTTTAGATGGAGTGTAATCTCACTCTTTAGATGGGGTGTAATCTCACTCTTTAGATGGGGTGTAATCTCACTCTTTAGATGGGGTGTAATCTCACTCTTTAGATGGAGTGTAATCTCACTCTTTAGATGGGATGTAATCTCACTCTTTAGATGGGGTGTAATCTCACTCTTTAGATGGGGTGTAATCTCAATCTTTAGATGGGGTGTAGTCTCACTCTTTAGATGGGGTGTAATCTCACTCTTTAGATGGGGTGTAATCTCACTCTTTAGATGGGGTGTAATCTCACTCTTTAGATGCGGTGTTATCTCACTCTTTAGATGGGGTGTAATCTCACTCTTTAGATGGGGTGTAATCTCACTCTTTAGATGGGGTGTAATCTCACTCTTTAGATGGAGATTAATCTCACACTTTAGATGGGGTGTTATCTCACTCTTTAGTTGGGATGTAATCTCACTCTTTAGATGGGATGTAATCTCACTCTTTAGATGGAGTGTAATCTCACTCTTTAGATGGGCTGTAATCTCACTCTTTAGATGGGGTGTAATCTCACTCGTTAGATGGGGTGTAATCTCACTCTTTAGATGGGGTGTAATCTCACTGTTTAGATGGGGTGTAATCTCACTCTTTAGATGGGGTCTAACCTCACTCTTTAGATGGAGTGTAATCTCACTCTTTAGATGGGGTGTTATCTCACTCTTTAGATGGGGTGTAATCTCACTCTTTAGATGGGGTGTAATCTCACTCTTTAGATGGGGTGTAATCTCACTCTTTAGATGGGGTGTAATCTCACTCTTTAGATGGGGTGTTATCTCACTCTTTAGATGGGGTGTAATCTCACTCTTTAGATGGGGTGTAATCTCACTCTTTAGATGGGGTGTAATCTCACTTTTTAGATGGAGATTAATCTCACAGTTTAGATGGGGTGTTATCTCACTCTTTATTTGGGATGTAATCTCACTCTTTAGATGGGATGTAATCTCACTCTTTAGATGGAGTGTAATCTCACTCTTTAGATGGGGTGTAATCTCACTCTTTCGATGAGGTGTAATCTCACTCGTTAGATGGGGTGTAATCTCACTCTATAGATGGGGTGTAATCTCACTCTTTAGATGGGGTGTAATCTCACCCTTTATATGGAGTGCAATCTCACTCTTTAGATGGAGTGCAATCTCACTCTTTAGATGGGGTGTAATCTCACTCTTTAGATGGGGTCTAACCTCACTCTTTAGATGGGGTGTAATCTCACTCTTTAGATGGGGTGTAATCTCACTCTTTAGATGGAGTGTAATCTCACTCTTTAGATGGGGTGTAATCTCACTCTTTAGATGGGGTGTAATCTCACTCTTTAGATGGGGTGTAATCTCACTCTTTAGATGGGGTGTAATCTCACTCTTTAGATGGGGTGTAATCTCACTCTTTAGATGGGGTGTAATCTCACACTTTAGATGGGGTGTAATCTCACTCCTTAGATGGGGTGTAATCTCACTCTTTAGATGGGGTGTAATCTCACACTTTAGATGGAGTGTAATATCACTCATTAGATGCGGTGTAATCTCACTCTTTAGATGGGGTGTAATCTCACACTGTAGATGGGGTGTAATCTCACTCTTTAGATGGGGTGTAACCTCACTCTTTAGATGGAGTGTAATCTCACTCTTTAGATGGGGTGTAATCTCACTCTTTAGATGGGGTGTAATCTCACTCTTTAGCTGGGGTGTAATCTCACTCTTTAGATGGGGTGTAATCTCACTCTTTAGATGGGGTGTAATCTCACTCGTTAGATGGGGTGTAATCTCACTCTTTAGATGGGGTGTCATCTCACTCTTTTGATGGGGTGTAATCTCACTCTTTAGATGGGGTGTAATCTCACTCTTTAGATGGGGTGTAATCTCACTCTTTAGATGGGGTGTAATCTCACACTTTAGATGGGGTGTAATCTCACTCTTTAGATGGGGTGTAATCTCACTCTTTAGATGGGGTGTAATCTCACACTTTAGATGGGGTGTAATCTCACTCTTAAAATGGGGTGTAATCTCACTCTTTAGATGGGGTGTAATCTCACTCTTTAGATGGGGTGTAATCTCACTCTTTAGATGGAGTGTAATCTCACTCTTTAGATGGGGTGTAATCTCACTCTTTAGATGGGGTGTAATCTCACTCTTTAGATGGGGTGTAATCTCACTCTTTAGATGGAGTGTAATCTCACTCTTTAGATGGGATGTAATCTCACTCTTTAGATGGGGTGTAATCTCACTCTTTAGATGGGGTGTAATCTCAATCTTTAGATGGGGGTGTAGTCTCACTCTTTAGATGGGGTGTAATCTCACTCTTTAGATGGGGTGTAATCTCACTCTTTAGATGGGGTGTAATCTCACTCTTTAGATGCGGTGTTATCTCACTCTTTAGATGGGGTGTAATCTCACTCTTTAGATGGGGTGTAATCTCACTCTTTAGATGGGGTGTAATCTCACTCTTTAGATGGAGATTAATCTCACACTTTAGATGGGGTGTTATCTCACTCTTTAGTTGGGATGTAATCTCACTCTTTAGATGGGATGTAATCTCACTCTTTAGATGGAGTGTAATCTCACTCTTTAGATGGGGTGTAATCTCACTCTTTAGATGGGGTGTAATCTCACTCGTTAGATGGGGTGTAATCTCACTCTTTAGATGGGGTGTAATCTCACTGTTTAGATGGGGTGTAATCTCACTCTTTAGATGGGGTCTAACCTCACTCTTTAGATGGAGTGTAATCTCACTCTTTAGATGGGGTGTAATCTCTCTCTTTAGAAGGGGTGTAATCTCACTCTTTAGATGGGGTGTAATCTCACTCATTAGATGGGGTGTAATCTCACTCTTTAGATGGAGTGTAATCTCACTCTTTAGATGGGGTGTAATCTCACTCTTTAGATGGGGTGTAATCTCACTCTTTAGATGGGGTGTAATCTCACTCTTTAGATGGGGTGTAATCTCACTCTTTAGATGGGGTGTAATCTCTCTCTTTAGAAGGGGTGTAATCTCACCCTTTAGATGGGGTGTAATCTCACTCTTTAGATGGAGTGTAATCTCACTCATTAAATGGAGTGTAATCTCACTCTTTAGATGGGGTGTAATCTCAATCTTTAGATGGGGTGTAATCTCACTCTTTAGATGGGGTGTAATCTCACTCTTTAGATGGGGTGTAATCTCACTCTTTAGATGGGGTGTAATCTCACTCTTTAGATGGGGTGTAATCTCACTCTTTAGATGGGGTGTAATCTCACACTTTAGATGGGGTGTAATCTCACTCTTTAGATGGGGTGTAATCTCAATCTTTAGATGGGGTGTAATCTCACTCTTTAGATGGGGTGTAATCTCACTCTTTAGATGGGGTGTAATCTCACTCTTTAGATGCAGATTAATCTCACACTTTAGATGGGGTGTTATCTCACTCTTTAGTTGGGATGTAATCTCACTCTTTAGATGGGATGTCATCCCACTCTTTAGATGGAGTGTCATCTCACTCTTTAGATGGGGTGTAATCTCACTCTTTAGATGGGG